>NC_092796.1:28324097-28624097 GCF_918797505.1 Bemisia tabaci
AGTTGTCATCGTTAGCTGGGTTTGGTTTGGATAGGCAACTAAACCAACTGCCTGGCAATGCGGAGAGCATCATCGGGATTTGAAGGCGCTCCGAGCCGTAGCGCTGCTTTTGAAGTCCTTCACCAATGAGACCTTTACTATGTCGATGCACATTATTGTAATAGGTCTCTGGACATAGTATGAATTAAAGCGGTGCGCAACATGTTTCTCATTAATCTCGTGGAAATAACAGGCGTGTTTTCTATGAAAAAAAAACTGAAAGGTGCCTTTTTTGGCTATATTATGGAGTGTTTGCAAAAATTTCACGCCTAAAATCGTGCAGGCTTTCTTCGAAAATGTAGCTGCCATGATCGAAGTTCAAAGAATATCTCTCTTTCGTTTAAGTTGGTTCAAACACTGTAATGAGAACAGTTTTGAATAAAACTAACATTCATATATGAATCGGGTTCAAAGTTAGGACCGCAGGTTGGAAAAATACCATTTGCTTCGTACCGAATTCGGCCGATTCATCAGGTTGTTCGGGAGAGTGAATAATAGGAGAGCCCGTTTTCAAAGGAGGCGTATTGGAGCAATTTTCACGTCGGCGAAAAAGATAGTCACCGCACAATGGATCGAGTCAATTAGAGAGGTCGGACCTGAAATTTTTGACTAAAACTGCGAATTTTGATGTCTAATTTGTCACTTTTTAAATTTTAAGAGGTGATTCCTGAAGAAAATGACACGAGGAAACTAATAGCACCACCTTTAGAACCTCAAGTTCAGAGTTTCAAAGAGTCATAAGCTTTAAAGTTTCCAAATTTTGTCCGACCTCTCATATTGGCTCTACTATTGACTCGATCCACCATGCGCCGCCCGCGTATAAATTTCGGTCCTTTGACTGGTTTTCATCGTAACCGTCTAAAACTGGTTTTTCATCGCTGGCTGTGTCCTTCCCCCCATTTATTCTGCCGTGCTAAGGAAGAACGCCGTATGAACATCCTAGAGTTGCCAAATTTCCCTTGATGAAATGTGTATTTTTATGCACTTTAAGCATATTTCTGAAATTTTCAGATATTTTAGATTAAATTGCGTACTACAAAATTGTTTGGGAATTTTAAGGGAAAATATTTACAATTTTCCCAGTCAATTCGGTTTTTATCCTAGGAAATCCGTCAACGTCTGAAGGCTCAACGGCGTTTTTCGTATTAGCCATCTCGTAGCGAGACGTCCGCAAATCGCCTCTCTCAGGTTTTTAAGTTTTTCTCGAGTTTTTAGTATCGTAAGTATGATCGATTTATACCTATTTGGGAATAATTGTTGGTTTTTTTTCGTGGATTTCAGAACAAGGCTCGCGTGGCAGTCGCCGGAGCAAGCGGCGGGATCGGTCAGCCGTTGTCGCTTCTGTTGAAGCAGTCCCCGTTGGTCTCCGAGTTGTCTCTGTACGACATCGTCCACGCCCCAGGAGTCGCCGCCGATCTGAGCCACATCGAAACTAAGGCCAAGGTCACCGGCTACAATGGAAACGAACAAATGGCCGTAAGTATCCGGAATCAATGGTCCAGCCACCACAGTAAAACTTCACGTTTTCTGTATGAATCACTTTCCCGCGAATGAATTGCGATTTTGGAGAACTCCTAGTGTTCCGTACTAACAAGTCATAGGCAAATCCGGAGGGGGAGGGGGCCGGCCCCACCCCCTAAGAGGAGTGAGAAAATGGAGAAAAGGGAAGAAACGGAGGTGAAAAGAAGGGAGGAGGCTCATATTTCGCACTTAAGTATTTATGAAAAACTTGACTCGAACTGCATATTTAATGCTCTAAAATTTCAAAAATTTTCTGGGGAAGCCCCTCCCCCCTCCCGTTCGAGGTGTCTGCATCCGCCTAAGTGACATTGTGACTAGTTACGTGGGTACCTTAATGAGACATGGATTCTGAGCGTGGCTCACTGAATTTTACGAGGATGATAGGGAGGTCGGAAGGGTGTAGTGCAGTCATACACAAGCTTCCATTTAAAGTAGGAAAACAATTTTCACAACTATATTTTAGGCTTCCCAAGACAAAGCTTTCCCTGTTTTGCCTAAAAAATCTGTGAAGGGGGGGGGGGGGGGGTTCGCGCATAATTCCGAAGGGGCCGTCTTGAGGGTGGGTGTCTTTCAATGGGGAGGGGAGGGGTTTGAAATTATTGTTTTACTACTAAATTATTTTTTTTCCACTAATGTGAAAAAATGCCGGAAACAATCGGTCAGTATAGGTAAAACTATCGAATCACTTGAATGTCATTCAGTTAAGAAGGTTTCCATTGAATGTCGTGTCACCTATCTCAGATTACGTCATACGTGTCTCAAATATTCCCTTCTCCTTATCTCTTCCTTTCTCGTTTTTTTCTTCTCGAGCGCGTCAAATGATCTATTCTTATCTGCATATTGAGGTTTCGATAACATGTAGTACCCCAAGTGTAGCTTGACCCAGACCCAGAGATATAGCAAACTTGCAATGGCTCTGGTTTGTTGAGATGCTTTGATCAGAGTCTTGCCGTGTCCGCTAAAAAAATAAGGAGGCGAATAGGCAGGACATTTTTTAACTCGAAAGTACTCTCATTGTTCTATAATATGAACGTATTTATGCCGAAAGGAACTATGTCCCACGCAAACCCGATGCACATAGTTCCTTTTAGCATAAATACGTCCATATTATACTATTGGCAAAGATGCACTCAGTTGTCCAAAAAAAAAAAAAAAAAAAAAAAAAAAAAAAATGGAGTGAGCTCTCCTAGGATGTCAAGCTAGTGCGGGATCAATTCAAGAGATACGTATCCCGTTTTTATTTTACAACTACCTACTAGAAATCCCAATCAATCGGGTAATATCGACCCAACTATCTCTTCTGGGGAAGTTGTAGTGCCGGTACACACTAGCTTCAGATACAGGTGTAGAATACATCGTGAAAAAAAAAAATCAGGCATCAAATTGAAGAAAAAGGGAGAAAAATCGAGTATTAAGACAGCCGAAGATAGGCTGATGCATTCGGGCCTTGTTTTTTTAACTTTTCTCCCGAATCGAAGCGACGTCAGTACATCACCGACCCCTCACTGGTAACTTAGAGCGATTGCGAGTTCACGCGTCGCGCCTTCAATTTTGTAGATGCAACACGGGCATCCATCAAGCACGAATAGTTGTATCTCTGCGCCGTCGTCAACCCGCGTCGTTTCCCTCTTTCTATTTCCATTCTGTGGTTGTGGTTGTTTCCGTTGGCCTTATTCGTAGTGGTGCTGCAAGGACTACGTGCAGGGATGCAGAAACTACCATAGGGTTCCCCTATTTTAACTTTTAAGTTTTCGAAGAATTTTGCCCGACACATAAAGCAACGCGGTCGGCAGTCGAGTTCCCTCAAAACAGCGCGCTTGACAGTTAGGTTCCCTCAAAGTAGCGCACTCAACAGCCAAGTTCCCCCTAAACCCTTAAACAAAAGGAAAAGAAAACCTCCCAAGGTTCTCCCAATTTTTTCGTCCTCACATGGGTTCCCCCATTTTTCTTTCGCGCGAACGGCCGGTCGCGTGGTTGGGAAGTTTCTGCACCCTCGGCTTAATCATTAGTTTTCGTGGCAACCCATGTTGTTTCTAGCTACTCAAAAATCGAGTGAGTTTGAGCGAATGCCATTCAGGTATGGTCAGTGCTCGTCAAAATTAGCATCCGAAAACATAGGTCACGATCAGGCACGGTCTCCGAGCCAGAGATGCGCCCGTCAATTAAAGTTGCCTTGAAGCCAACACATTGTTGCTTCGTTTATTTTTATTTTGTAGGTCATACATCTTCTTCAAAAATCAATCAGTGGGGGATATTTTGTTTACCTCCCCCCTCCCCTCCTTCTCGCGCTAATTTATCTACACGACGGCCAGATTATTCAGCGGTCGCTAAAAGCTAAAATCACATAATATTCCTCTTTTATGTGACATGAAATTGAAGGATCACCAAGCTTTCGCTTTTAAACGCTGGGAAGATCTCATACAAAGTACAACATATCATAGTCAAGATAAGACGATGAATGAGGGGGTTTGAAATTGATCTGAGGGCTTTCCAAGTATTATTCGTAAGTCCCTTGGGGGGAGGGGGGGGGCTGTCTACGTTAGCCTTCCCGGGTCTAACGAGGGGTGGAGGGAGAGGGGTTAAGTCTAGTTATGATAAGATTTACACCCAAAGAAACCTTATGTTTTGTTACCACCAAGAATTTTTCTAGCTATTTTTTCAGACTTTCTCTGTTATTTTCTGAAAGGGGGGGGGGGGGGAGGGTGTATGGTATCAGATCAGGCTTTCGTAATTTAATGATGGAGGGCGATAGGTTGTATTACGAGTGCCTTACAGGTGAGAGGGTTTGAAAGTCTGCCAAAATATCTTCCATATTACTTGAATGGATTCAAATTACTCAACCTGGGAGGTAAAAAGAAGAAGAGCCTTTTCATGAAATGCAATTTTTTGTGCATGTTGCTAATCTATAATAGAGAGGAATAAATCGGGGGGAAATTAGTGCTGATCCCAGATATTAACTTTTGCTTCTTCTGCATATTAGTCTCTACCCTTCACGGCTACGAAATATTTATTACGTAATTGCCAAATCCGTAGAGTTTCCATTTCTGAAAATATTGCAAGGTTGCCACAGTCAGGGAAATCGGGAAATGTCAGGGAATTTTGAAAAGCCAGGGAAAACCGGGAAATGTCAGGGAAAATTTGTTAAATCACCTTCATTTGCTTTCTAGAATGGGTTTGAGATTTTGAACAAGAAATTTTGCCTGAAAACTGTTTTCAATTACGCCTTCTTAACCATCCGTCCTATCTTCAATTGTCAGGGAATTTCACCAAAATGTCAGGAAATGTCAGGGAATTTCATTTTCTAAATTCTGTGGCAACCCTATATTTGGAACCACCCCCCCCCCCCCCCCCCCCTTATTTGATGATGGGAAGAAGAGCGAATTGGTAGATTGTCGTTGGACTTGTCAAAATCCAAGTTCTATGCTTTATGGGAAAAATTCCGTCGCATCCGTGACTTGAGAGTGAAAATTGAGAAAAATGTATTGATAGAGATTGCTGCAGCTACGTGGGAACGTGGGGTACCTATGTGGATCTAGGGCATGGTGGCGTAGCGCACGGCCGCACGTAGCGCCCAACCGGCGGTGAGCCAAAGTGGCGCCATCAAAATTCAACACTTCCAAAATAATTTCGCCCCCCCCCCCCCCCCCGCTCTTCTCTTCCGACCCTTCAGCTACTCCTCATTCACCGTTCTGTGATTCCCGAGATCTCAAGGGGAAGTAGGAGGGGGCTAAGCGGGATGACCTTGACTGACGCTTAACTTTCGAAAGAAAATTCAACGGGAAAAAATCTGAAAATTCTCATAGTACTCCCTCATTCATTGTCTTGGAGATATGCAAAGGGCCCCTAAGACGGAAACAAAAACTGTTCACTATGCTGCCGTGTTAAGTAAAAACGTCGTATAAGCATTCGAGTGTTGCCAAATTTCTTCTTTGAAAGTATTCATTTTTGAAGAAAGTTCTAAGTATTTTTCCTTTGAATTGGCAGACTTTTCGATCAAATTACGAACGAAATCCTCTGAAAAATTTGAGGAGAAATATTCCCAGATTTTCCTGAAAATTCGTGATTTGTTGAAAGAAATTTGGCAATGCTTGATGACTCTTATGGTGTTTTTACTTAGCACGGCAGTGTAGGAGAAAAGTCAATTCAGGGTCAAAAATAATAATTTTCAGTTTTCCATGCTATAACTTTTGAACACGGAAAAAGGCAAACACCGTGTGCAACCTTCAAGTTTGCACACAAGCACCTCAGTGTGGCCACCGTCAGTGAAAAATCAGGGGAAAATTATTGGTCGTGAGAAACCGGAAAAAAATCGGGGATTTAGAGTTTATGCCCCAAAAGTTCAAGAATACTAGCAACTGCGAAAATGGCAACTTTCTTTAGTCTCAGCTCTCAGCTCATCTTGAAGCTGGATCAGAAAATCTTAAAATTTTTCCATTCCGTGTTGTCTCAGGAGAGCTCCCTCAAAATTAGTCTGAGAATACCTGGAAAAATCAGGAATACCAATTCCAAATTCCAGTGGCCACCTTGGGTCATTCGGTGAAATATTTGGAGTCGCCGTCATCATTTCCGAAAATTAGAGAAAAAAATGAAAAATCTTGAATTAAAAAATCGACAATTTTGTCAAATTTTTATGAAATTTTTTCTCCCCAAAATTTTAGTATCAAAACTTTTAAGAGTAAATTCATACGTTTTATTTTATGCAGACTGTGTATTTAATTTAAGCCCTTGTCAACTCAAGAAATGTCATCATGTTTTTTATCACCCTCCAAACGTGTTACTTTAAAGTTCTTTTTCTCTATTTAAGAGCAAGCAATTGGTGAAAAGTCGAAAATCTGCTTTTAATTTTTGAGTGGTGCATGCGTTGAAGAGCTTCAATTAATTCCTTTTTATCCTTATTTGTAGGATGCATTCAAGAATGTAGATATTGTTGTTATTCCTGCCGGAGTTCCCCGAAAGCCTGGTATGACCAGAGATGATCTGTTCAACACAAATGCTTCAATTGTTGCATCAATTGTCAAAGCTGTAGGTGAAAACTCTCCAAAAGCATTTATCGCCATCATTTCCAACCCCGTGAGTATTTGTTTTTTTCTCTCTCTTCTTAGCTTGTCAGCATATTATTCTGTCTGAAATGTCATAATTTAAGCAATAGTCGCTTGTCAAATTATTATTCAATAATCATAGAAAAATGAAAATAGGCAGTCAGAAAATTTTTCCAGATCTTCCATTTTTTTATCTGGAAAAACACCAAGCTTCATAAGTGTAAGAACAAACCTCCAGAAGTGATCATGTAATTAGAAATTATGCTAATGTACAGACAAAACGAGGAGTAAGCTCTTAAATATAATTTTCATTTACCTGTATTGTGCTGAAATATGCAATGAAACATCATTCTTGCTAGAAGACCTGAATTGCTCTCTTATACTTGAAGGGGCTGCCAGTTATATGTTACCATCCGTTATCATCCATAAAAGCATTGAAAGAAGAAAAATTGGTATATTAGGATCAAAGAGTAGACCATGGCCTTTGCCTGTGTAAGACTCTCCCGCTTGAATTAAGAGATGAAAATGGTTTCCTTTTCATTAGGTCCAGATTGTTTACATGGATTAAGGATTATATGGATTACATGGAGTAGCTTTATAGTTTAAAATATAATTTTCACCAACATTATATACATTATTGTTCCTCTGTTATTAGTTGCATGTCTTTTTATGCATTCTTTCGTTTGTAAATTTTCATTCAACACTCACATTTTACCTTCTATTTTTAGGTTAACAGCACTGTTCCTATTGCCGCAGAGGTTTTGAAGAAATTAGGAGTATATGACCCCAAGAGGCTGTTTGGTGTGACCACACTCGATATTGTGAGGGCTAACACTTTCATTGCTGAAGCTAAGGTATGCCAAAAATATTTTTGATCTCACCTCTGTCAATTTGCTCTTAAAAATGTTAGGTTTAAAACAACATTTTCCAATAATCAGGATTGTTAAAAGTTACCAATCAGAGAAACAAGTAAATTTTAAATGGAAACAAAATTCTGTGTTGTCAACAATTATTTTGTCATCTCCTTAACAGCCCATTACGTCTGGGACCTCATGTTACTAACAAGTGTTAGTTGGAACAGTTATCAAAAGTTTCTTTGGGTACAGTTTTGACTTCATAATATTTTGTTGTTGGAAAAATTCAAGAAGAAAATCTGTATGCTAAAGGTTCTCAATAAGTTTCTTATCCTCTGAAGCATTTTACATTAGTACAAATTACCTATCCAACTGGTAGAAGTTCATTTTTGTGAAAGATTTAATTAAGGGCCTCTAGACAAGGTATGAATTAAAGCACTACATATATGCAACATGTTTCCTCACAAAAATTTCATTAGGAAAACAAATCACACAACAGAAAGTCCAGAAATCAACTCCTAAACTTGATACAAGTGTTTAAAATTAACAAAAGGCAAAAGTATGAATGAAGTCATAGTATATCTAACTTTCATTTGATCCATGTTAAAAATACTTGCCAATATCTTGCTCAGGAATTGATAATCAAACTTCTGTCGTGTGAATCATTTTCTATGCAAGATTTGCAAGAGCTATCGTGGGACTTTTTTTCTAAATTAGCCCTTGTGTTGCTGCCAATGTGAAAGTTTATTTCACTTGTTGAGCTCTGACTCTTGACTACTTAGATGAAACATTACTCAGTTCATCCCTCTTTTTAATTGATGATGATATTCTCAGAGGAGTAATTTAATTGATGATTGTTTTTTGCTTTGTCAATCAGGGTCTTGATCCAGCAACCACACATGTACCTGTTATTGGTGGTCACTCAGGTGTCACTATTATTCCAGTCATCTCTCAAGCGAAACCCTCAGTCAGTTTCCCTCAGCCGGAGTTAGATAAACTTACTGTCCGCATCCAAGTAAGTATTCAATACAATTTCATGTTTGATTTGATTTTTATTTTTCCAACTTTTTCATTTATAATCAACAATCCTTGTGCAATCCTTCAACTTCTCCAGTTGTGGAAAAATTAGAGTACAAAGTGAGTCTAATGTACTTAAGAAATGAAAATAAGGTTTTAGAGGTAAAAAATTGATTTTTTTTTTTTTTTTTTTTTTTTTTTTTTTTAGTATCAGCCCTTGGAACGGAATCACTACTTCTTAAGGGTTAGGCTCTATCTTTTAGTTCAGCTCTCTGTTGAAAGGGGCAGTGACAGTAATAGATCTATTTCGGTCCAAATAGATTTTCTGCATTATTGCACTAGGCATTGAAGTATAATAATTGAATCAATGAGAATGTAAACAAACCAATTTGGAAAAATGAGCAGTATAAAGTATTAGTATTGTCTAAAGAGACAAGAAATATGTCATTTTTTTAAAACCAACTTCAAAATTCCTTGCTCCAATACCTCTAAATCAACCCAAATCAAATGCTTTGTTAGTCCACTCTGAACGTAGGTGCAAAATATAAGAACAACTGTATCCAAAGGCGCTCTTTATTCCGCTCCTTCTCGCTTCACATTTTCCATCTAATTTCAAATGTTTGTACCACTCTTTGCTTCTAGGAAGCTGGAACTGAAGTAGTGAAAGCCAAGGCTGGTGCTGGTTCAGCCACACTTTCAATGGCCTACGCTGGTGCCAAGTTTACATTCTCCTTAGCGAAGGCTTTACATGGAGAGTCCAATGTCCAAGAAATTTCCTACATTGAATCTGATGTTGTTCCAGGCGTCAAGTACTTCTCGTCACCAATTATCCTTGGTGTAAGTATATAATAGAGCTCGATGTTATTCTCTACCAAGTAAAATATTAAGAAATAAAATGCAGGAACAACCAACAATCTTGAAAAATTAAAATGAATTCAGACTCTGACCAACGGACGACGCGGTAGCAGCATCTCACAATATTCGGTTGCATTAGTCTGTCGTAAACTTAAACTAGGGCATAAAGAAGAGCTATTTCTTGTAGAAAGTGGCTCATAACTCCTTGCAAAATCGAAAAAGGCTGCTGTCATGTGTTGCAGTTTTTTACTGGAGTACGAATAACGAAATGAACACAATTTTCCACTGATCAAATCGTGATCATGATCAGTGTGTACTAACTGTCTCTAAATCTATAATGTAACTTGAAGCGAACGTCATTTTTTCAGGAAATTTCACTCGTAAAATTAATATTTTTTCAATTTTGTTTACAGAAAAATGGAGTTGAGAAGAACTTGGGATTAGGAACGCTCTCAGATTTTGAGAAGAAACTCCTGGAAACCGCCATACCTGAATTGCAGAAGAACATCAAGAAGGGTGAGGAATTTGTTGCAAAATCATAGGGAAAAACCTGTGACCTCTTAATGAAATGAAATGTGATTCCTGCTGGTGACAGCTCTATGTTGAACCGTCTTAACTGTGTACATAGGTTTTAAGCTCTCTGTAAATTGTGAATAATCGGAAAGCCAAGCTTTTAGATCTCTAAGATATTAGAGCTCTGTCCCACCAGTGTAACTGAAGGGCTACCAGATTTACCTCACCATTTAAGGCTACTTTAACTTTTAACGCTAGGCATTTTCAGAAGAATCACCTTTTACGGTCTATGAAAAACAATCATTGAGTCATTCCCAAGCTGTTAAGAATTCTTTGTTTATTTATCGCCAAACAATTATGATATGTTTTAACATTACTTTGTTGTTAGTTGTTCATTCAGTATTTTATTTAAGGTAAATGAAGACGCAAGATAATTTTAAGAAAAAACAACTTTTAACGTGCACCCAGCAGATTGTGTTAATTTTATGCTCTTATCAAGAGATTTCTCTGAAGAGTGTTTCAAGATATTTTGGTTTTAAGATATTTTTTTCATGAATTCATTGAAGAGCCTGGTAAATCTGTGTTTCAATAAAAATTGAAAAAAAAATGTCATGTTTTAATTTCTTTTCACAACTATCTAAAACATCTTTGTATGCAATCTATATCAGTAAACCATTTTTGGTATGTTATTGAAATTGATCCATTGAAAAGTAGTAATGATTGAACGATAATTACCAGAAGAGCCATGCTAAGGAAGAACGCTGTGTGAGCCATCAGACGTTGCCCAATTTCCTTTGTTAAATTACAAATTTCTAGGGACATCTGTGAATATTTTCTTTCAATTTTTAGAGAATTTGACTCGCAATTTTAGATCTAATTTATCTGAAAATTTCAAGAGAAAATATTTATAACTCTCCTCAAAAATAAACGATTTATCGGAGGAAATATGGCAACTCTCGAATTTTCATACATCATTCTTCCTTAGCATGACAGAATAGCCGTTTAGCCGAATAGCTATTTTCCATGTAAACCAATTGTAAAGGCCAACACTTTACAATTGCACAGCTGAAAAAAACCATGAGTCGGAGGACTTCAAAAGCAGAGTGAAGCGATTTAAAAGTAAAACAAGAAGTTTCCGAGTATATTTCACGTTAAAAAAATTTAAACTAATCTATATACACATAATTCAACTTAAAACAAAGGAACTTGTGACTGAATCATCATTATCAAGTCTTGAGAGTTTAGCTTGACTTGGACCATGAGTCTTTTACAGCACTAAGTTTTTTTATGTAATAGTCATGATCTTTGTAACTAGCGACTACACCATGCTCATTCACTTTCTCTTGCTCCGATGAATAGTCGATTTCATCATCCTCTAACGTAGACAGCCTGCCTCCAACAGATTGAAGAATAGCATCTGGGGCACAAATGTCCCATTTCTTGATCTGGGTTAAATGCATGTAGAGAGATGCATTTCCACTGACTACAGCAAGAGATTTGTAACCTGCAAGAGTAGAAAAAATGAATGACAAAACTGTTTGGTAGTTACGTGAAAAATTGGATTAAAAGTCCGACGAATTTTCAGTAAGCTGTTGAAAAGGTTCCATTACAGAGGAATAATCATCAAAGGACCTTGACTGATGTTTATCAGAGTTTTTGGAGCTTGCTAAAATGAGCTGTTCTGAAAAGGAGAAGCATTCTCATTTGAAGGAAAAAATGCCACGTCGTAGGATTTTTTTTTTATTTTTTGCTTCCGTACGGACTGAGTTTGATTGAAATGCACCAAGTTGCATTTTGAAGAAAAAAAGAGAGTTTAGAGTCGTTATGAATACAAAAAAATGTAAATCGTCTACTGTCAAAAATTAGAAGTCTGGGAAAGAAATTTTGAACGTGAAATAGGTAGTCGTTAGAGGTAGTCCTTAACAATGAGTTTCACAGAGGTAATAACTTGAAACCTCTTTTTTTCACTTCAAACTTAATGCGACTTAGTGCACCTCTGTTAAGCTCGGTTCATATTATTGATTCAATTCTAAAATGGCGGCAAAAAACTTCTCATTCCAGTTTTCCTCTATACAGATATGGTGGATTAATATATAAAAGTAAAAAAAATAAATAATTTTTTTCAATACTATGGAAACTTTGACAAATACATTGCATAAATTGTTTCTTTCATTTTCAACTCGAAACTTTCACTCAAAAATTAGTCTTAAAAGAATTGATTTTTTCCGAAAATGCTAAAACAAACTCAGATCTCTCGGTGACACATTTAAAATCTCAATGTCTAGACCTATTTTGAATCTAATACATCAATACCAAAAGAATATTAGATTGGGGATTGAAAAATTCATACACACAAACAGAACAACTTACCAGAGCCCCCTGCTTCAATGATCTTAGTTTCTTTGCCAAAAGCACTTTCAGCAATTTGAACTCCCTTCCCGGCATGAGAGCGAGAGATTATCACAGTTGATTTTGATTCTGGACTCTGAGGAACAGAGAGAGAGGAATGAGATGGGTCAATCTGAAGTAATCAACTTTACTTAAAATAATTTTGAAACTCGAAATTTAATTGTTTTAATCTAATATTCTGCTCCAATAAAAATCCAATGCTTAAAGGGATATGTGCACCTAAGTGGAGCACATAAGCTAGTGCATGCTTGATACTGTGCAATCTCATAGGTTGTTCAAGCGCCCATCGTTTAAAAAAAAGAAAAAAAAATATTCAATTGAAGACAGTCACCGTCTTCACATATTTTAGAATTCAAGTGGTCTTCAACAACATATTGATTGCTGAAGTCCAAGAATGTGTATCTCAATAGTTAACATTTCAAAATCTTCAATTATTAAGATTTGTTTGAATTTGATGGTGCTCATTGAATTGTTGAGGATAAAACTTTTTCTTACCAATGTTACTGTAGACTTTCATTCTTTTAAAAAATTGTACTTAAAAGAAAAGAAAAGTCTGCAGTAAAATGAATAAGGAAAAGTTATATCTATTAACAAATCAATTATGTTCCTTTTTCAAACTTAACAAAATACCTCCTCAAAATTGTCTGAAACAGTTTACATGAATGAAGAAAATTCTCTTTATGAAAATTAAGAAAAATTATGAAAAATAATTTTCTTTCTAAAAAATAAAACAGCGATTTACAGCATCACAATGAAGGATGTTCATTTTTAGATTTTTGTCATCTAAATCTAAATGAAATAAAGGCCTCTTAATCAAATGCTCAGTGGTTGCATAAATGAAGCTACATTAAATCTAGAATAAGAAAAAAAAAGAGGAAATATCTTGAACGATTAACAGAAAAATCCTATCGGTAAGACATGTACCTTCCTGGTGGCTAAAAGGCCTGTAAGACTTGTTGATCTACCATGTTCCAGCCAAGCCCAATAAGTTACAGGTTCTTTCTCTAATGGTTTATGGATTACGCCAATTATCGGTTTCCCTCTGAATACAACGCAAACCATTGTTGTGACATACTGCGGCAGATTTTCTGAAACAAACAAATCACAAGTTATTCCGATACCAACTTCCTTTTTTTTGGGGGGGGGGGGGGGGGTTAATTCAAATAGCCCTTGAGGGCTAATCTCATCTAACTGCTGATCCACCAGCTAAGCTCAACTCTAAAGATACTGAGTAAACGAGGTTCTTTTGAGATAAAGGCATAAAGCATGCCTGGACTGACAAGTTACCGTAAAAAAATCATTTGTATCAAAAGCTCCAACCTGCTTTCTTTAACATCAAACAAATTTTCCTCGAAATCTCAAACATGGAACACCATCGTTTCATCGGTTTTAGTATGCAAATATTCTGACTAACTAGGCAAGTTCTTTAAACACATGTCAACCAATTAAATTAAGAATATATTAAAAAATATTTCATTACAAAATATTAAACAATATTTAAGGAAAAAAAAAATATTAAGTACCTGTGTACTCTTGGGTGGCATCTAATGGATCAATCCACACCATCAAATCTTCGGTGAACACTTCTGAGTCAACAAGCCTTGATAACCCTTCTTTGGAAGCGGGATCCAAATCAAGCACAGGTTGAGTGTTGTCGCAGAGTTTTGAACTTTCTTGTTCTTCAGACACTACCTAAAATTAGAAGAGCAAATGGATGCAATTAACTTCTATTACAAGAATTCAGGCCCAATTATGTTTAATCGATATTAAGGAAAAATAAAAAATACTGGGAGAGAGGATGATTAAGCTGAAAATGCACCTACAGGATAGAACTGTCACAATTGATAATCCATTATTGGAACATACCTAGAACACATCTCAGATGAGTTAGCATTCGTTTACTTTCAGCCATCATGCTTGATCGACCAATTTACATAGCTGCGCATGCTAGCATCATCACCTTTAATTGCTGTTTCATGGTGGCTCAACAGCTGTCAGCAAATGGTAAGTGAACAACTGCTAAATTATCCGACAAAAGCTCTGTTACACTGAAGCTACGAACAGACTCAGGGGCAAACTGGTGCAAGAGAGGAGGAGCGAGGGGGAAATCATCCCCAGAACTATAAGCAAAAGAACCCTACAGAGGCCCCCAATCGTTAGACGACTTTTTCCAGCCTTTTATAAAAAATTTCGCAAAGCCCATCTTATGTAAAACTTTCCTCCGCTCCGCATTAGAGGGAGCCTTTGATCTTGGTGACCCCACCCAGAAAATTAGGAAAAAGTCGGCCTCTGGTTAGATTTGGGGGGTGCTTTAAAGAATGTAGCCAAGGGTGGCAAATTTAATTTTTTTTTTTTTGGGGGGGGGGGAGGGGTAGTCCTTAGGAATTGGTACATTTTTCTTGTTGGACATTTCAATGGTTCATAAGATCATAGAAGGAGAAAGAAAGGCAATGACTTTTGAAAACGAGAGGCAGTCATTATGGAGACCGCCATATTTAAAGTATGAGAAAAAATTGTAATTGTTGACTTACTTTCAAGTGAGGAAACGTGTGAGTTAGACCGAAGAACATGATGCAATGTGATGATGAATCTGCATTGGTTACTAACATTTCAGCTCCTTCTTTCGTTTTCCCTTTGCTGTGTTTATTTAAAGTCATCTCTTCTCGAACTAGTTTCACTTGCTTACCACCTTTTTCTGCTACCTCAATTGCAGTGATGAGCAGTTTTCGAAGGTTGACTACATTCTTCTTTTCTGAACGATTCAGGGAATTTGAACTAAATATGTAAATATAAAACAAAATGAGGGTGGCAATAATGACGCATACACCAAAGGTGTTCAAACGGACTGTGCCACTGAAATTCATTGTGGGCTAATACCGGTGGAAGTCACATATGATAAAAGTTTAACAGAGGTACGTAATGAGAGGATGGTGTCCTCGTGTCACTACAAATTTCAATAAGTGTTTCTTCCCTCTTTTGAGGAGCAACAGCTCCTGGACTTGGTGATCTGACGGTAGCTCTTCAGAGTCTGAAATGCGAAGTGAAAACGCATATTGTTTTTCAAGGCAAATTGCTTGTTTGAGTTGGGTTCCTCCAAATTGGAGAACTTAGTAGATTAAGACGAGGAAAAAATATGTTGTCCTTATCCAGTAACCGATGACAGCTAGAGAGTTCCACAGTTGGAAGATCCTTCGGAAATGTTGCCTTTAAATTTTTGTTGAGGATCAGAGATATTACTTTAAATTTCCAGAACTTTTGAAAAAACCAAAAAATGACCCACATATGGGCCAGGGGCCAGAGAGAGAACGAAACTAACGGCAGCCCGAGATAACTTGAACTTGAAACAAAAACACCGAAAACATATGCTCGCACTCGTAAAATGGCAAAAAAACAATAGCAAAGTAGAAAAATCAAAGCAAAGTGAAGTTAGGTTAGGTTGCTCCCATTATTCGGTATTTATTTCGGTAGTGGCGCCCTCAAACGACGGAAAGGTCACAACTCAATAATGTCCATAAAATTCGCATGGTTTGCAAATAGTAAATTAATCCTTCCGAAGCTTACATGATTCGAAGGTATTCCGAGTGCAAATGGTATTTTTATTTAATGAAAATTAAGACAAAATTTACCTAAAAACCCCCATTTATTTTCAAAGTTCGAGAGGGAACGTTATCACTCGATGAGCTGGAAGAAAGGAGAGTAGAGACATCTGACAACCATGAGATTTAGCTCCGCAATGCCAAATTGGGAGAATTATCATTATAATTAGTTTTGCTAATTCCCATTCCTCCCCGTGAATTCACGAAACTACATTCATCCGTAGTAAATTTTTTTTTTTAGAGCAAGATCACTCTTTAAGTAAATTTTTCAGTGGGAGGATGCATTTTTTTAAAATGATTATAAGGGGCAAGCTCAGGATCAGGTTCGCTTTGGCAACAAGGGCCGCCATCTGGAGGAGGATGATTCGTCAACAAATGAAATTTGATAATAGTTGATAAACCTCGACTTCGACCGGAGCCTGAGGCGTTACTGCTAAAGGCTTGGTGGTGTCATGATAAGGAAAGAATTACCATTTATCTGGTGAGTCAATATTATCTATCCATTATCTACATAGTTCTTGTTCTCTATACTTTGACCGTATCCGAGCAGTTTTCATACGAAGTAGATTATAGGCCTGTAATCCTGAATTTCGATCATGATAAGAACAGGGAATCAGTGCTGTTTATGATAATGCCATCTCTTTCAGGATTCAGCAATGTTTCTATTTTTGGGTATATTTTGTGGTATTCATAATTTCTCGCCTCTCCTCTTAACTTACTCCAATCCTGAAAACTGATTGGACTTTTCAGCATCAGTTTTTTCACCACAATTTTACTTTCAAGTGGTCTTGGTCTGTGGAAGTTATCATGGCATCCTACAAGCAGGTATCAATCATATTAATCAAACACTTTGCCATTTCTCCTTTAAGTTATGTATTTTGCATTATCACAGCATATTGATAAAATATTTTCTCCTTATAATGCCAATGTATTGCTGCTTAACATTGAGCGTCCTTTATAATGGTCGCAAACTATCAATTTGATAAGTACCTAAACCCTAACCTCAAATTTTTTAGACCAGGGAGAATGTGAATGTTGATGATTTGAGTTTTGAGCATTTAATTTCTCACCATGAATTTTCATAGGAGGAAACCCTCGTGTTATTTGAATATTGTGACAGAACCTATGATACCAAAAGCCCATTAATAAATTTCAGCCTGTTATCGCACATAGCATCTTTTCACCATAACGATGGCGTAAGTCCTCAACCACTCATCTTGTTTACGGTGTTTGAAAATCTCTGCCTCTGTATTATTTTTTTAAAAGAGAACAAACTGACATCATTTCCTGAAGTTCTTGCAGAATTTTCTTTGGACAGAGAAGAAAAATCACGGCAGTTTCAAAGAATTTCCGTTGAGTAGTCTGCGACGGCGCAAATCGAGATACGTGGTCGCGGACTTACACCATCGATATAGAGTATCAGTATCTCTTAGCCAATCTTTATCCATAATTATGCTGCTATGCTCAGAAAAAGTGCAGTATTTTGAATATAACCATGCCATTTCCTCCCATGCATTATTAAAAAAACTCTGAGCATGTCCTCAAAAGGTATAAATGTATTTTGTGCGTTGAACTAAGGAGTCCGATGCACCAGTGCAGCGTTAGGTTTTTTACACCGAAGCTTCCACCTCTTTTTCTATGACATCGTATGTTTTCATCAATTTCCAATAGTTTAGCATTTTGTACTTTCTGTTAGGATTTCTAATACAAACTGCGGGATAATGAACATGTTGCTGGACATATCTGCTAAGTGAAACAAGCTCATTTTCATTGCATTTTCTATTAATGATATCTCTCCATACTTTTTAATTAATAGTTATCATTGATATTGCTTAATGTTTCTCTCCATTGCATTGTTTCAAAATCCCCAATTATTTTTCACTTCTTTTTTAAGAGGAAGAAATTAGCTGAAATATCTGCTTGAAATTTTCTGTGAGTGTTTTTGAACAAGTGACAAGAATTCACTGTACATTTAAAGAAAAAAATTTTTGGTCACTTGTCTCAAACAAGAAATAAAACACCGGCAGTGATTTGCAATTCTACAAGGAAAGATGTCTGTTTTCAACTTCAGAAATAGTTAAGGGGGTATGTTATTTGCAAATAGCCTTACACCGTGACATTTCTAATAGTAAAGTTCATGACATCGGCTGGTCCACAATTGATATTCTGCGTTTGTCTGATGGACAGGAGGAGACTGAGGGAAAATTTAGGGATATGATTGGTCAGCCATGTCCCTTGGTTGACCGGGATTTCTGGCTCAAGTCCTCAGTCCTAGGACTAAATAATCGGCTAGCTGAAGGCATCTTTCGATGGCGGACAACTAGTCAATTACTCAATACATTGAAAGGCTGCAGCCAGGGATCCCTAACAATTGATCAACGCAGCCGACCCATCAAAAGTTCTGTTTTTCCTTAGTCTAGTCTTGTCCAACAGAAAAACAAAACATTTCATTGATCAAGGGACTGCAGGCAGACCTAGGTAATTAACCGGATATTTAAAATTTAAGCAGTTACAAAGTGATTGTAGAATTGAATTACCCCAGTGACATATGTCAGCTCTCAGTACCTAACTATTTTTGCAAGAAAAATGAATAATTTTCATCGTCAATAACATAATTTCTACCAACAATTATCTCGTTAACTTTCATCTTATTTTTTTTTTTTTCTTTCAGATGCTCTCAGATCTACCCACCGAAATTTTTCTAGTCTTCTCCATTGTAAAGAAAATGTAAACTACTTGGTGCCAGTTACATCTGATCTCCCACCATCTTGCCAATGTCAAAGATTGTGTTCTACCCAACTAAAGGCCTGTCATTACGAATCCATTCTGGACAGAATCTTCTCTTTCTCTGTCATATCTACCGTAGTTTCATGTTACCTCAGCTAGTCGCAATAGACTACTTGTCATAACTCCTAAAACTTTTGGGGAAGAATAATTACCAGAAAATAGTGTGGTGTTTTGTTACTACTTTCAGTTACCAAACTTTCATATGTTTTTGCGTTTGCAAACTTTGAAATATGGCCATACAATCTCTTTAGGATAAATTCAGTCTGAATATTAGTGCCATTTCATATTTGTGCTTCTCGGTTAAACCAAAAGTTAACTTTCTTACCCTCAAAATTGGCTGAAATTTTTTTTCGCACTATAAATATTCTTTTCTTTGTAAATTTAGATTAATTGCATCTAATTCTTCTTTTAGTGTTAAGTCATTCAACGTAGTTAGTCAATGAGTGAAGCGTTATTAACAACGCTATCAATCCTTCTAGTTTGAAGCTAGTGTAAAACCAAAGTTTTTCTTTAGTCTAAAGTGTCTAATTTAGTCAAAATGAATTTTGAAAATTCAAGTCACTTTTGGAAGTAGTAATTCTACTTGTTCCGTTTTTTTTAATTATTATTCATTGTTCGTTTTGCATCCTGAGTTTTTGATGCTCATCTAATCATCATGAAAACGAACAGAGAAACAAGTCAAATCCCAAAGGAAGGGGAGAAAGTAGACAACACAGAAGCAGCTCGCACAAAGAAGAAAAAGATGGTCGCAGCTAAAAAGGACTTAGCGCATCAGTGTCCCAAGTGTTCGAAAAGATTTAGTGTCTCGTACTACTTGAAGAAACACCTGAGAATCCATAGCGGGGAGCGACCTTTTGCCTGCAATTTATGTCCGAAACGATTCGGTCAAAAAAGCACTTTGATCAATCATCAGCTTTGTGTTCATCAAATCGGAGAAGCCAAAAAATTCCCTTGCCCATACTGCGAGAGAGTATTTCCAATGAAAGATAGGCTCAAGCTCCACATAAGCGTTCACACAGGGGAGAAACCTCACAAGTAAGTTTATTTAAGTGCTTCTTATTACCTAATTAATTTTTTCTAAAAAAAAATTGTTTTCCTAATTTTTAATCCTAATCAAATTTCACATATCCTTAGCTGTAATTCAAGATCAAGTTTTTTAAAATCTTTTTATTATTATAACCCAACTGGGGGAAGGGAAGACTACTGAGGTACGAGGATAGGGAGTGTATGAAGTAAGGAAATGGTAGAAAGCAGACAAATAGGAACGGAATGGGATTAGCCAATGGCTATTTTGAAAAAAAAAGGGAAAAAAATTCAATAAGTTGTACGGCGTTTTGTGATGCGTAGAGTGATGCAATCCTCCTGTTAGTTCAGAACTTCAAACAGGTTTTTCTCTAAACAACGTTTTTTACCTTTAAGTACACTTTCTTCAGGATCTACTGGATGGATTTACAAAAACTTTGTTTTACTTTATTCCTAACCTTTTTATCTTCTTCTTCTTCGTTGTTATTAGTGGGTTT
Source organism: Bemisia tabaci (assembly GCF_918797505.1). Classification (NCBI taxonomy): domain Eukaryota; kingdom Metazoa; phylum Arthropoda; class Insecta; order Hemiptera; family Aleyrodidae; genus Bemisia; species Bemisia tabaci. Next base: position 28,344,248 of record NC_092796.1, read on the forward strand.
ACTTCAACCTTTTTTTTCTAAGCACAGACAAGTGGGTTTTCCTTATTATTCTTCAAAAAGAAAAGAAAAAAGAAAAAAAGAAAAAAATTGAGGGCCTCATTTACTCATTTTCTTTTAGTTTTAAAAAAATGATGGCACTGGTCGGACATCATTATCTGTTCTGTCCTCACTTCATATTCTTACTTTTACATAAGTCAGAAATAATGTAACGGTTTAGTCAAGAATTATAAAATAATTCTCGAAAATGTTCTCTAGAGCGGACAAAGAGATGTATCATGTGCCAATCCAATTTTCACCTGTTGTTGTTGTGTTTCTGGTCCCATAGTACTAAGGATTATCATCAGTTGTGAGCACCTAATGCAGTTACCAAAAAGTTGATTTTGGTGTATCGCACTCATTTGTCGCTCAGGTTAATCTGTATCCGTTCATCGAGATTCTCATGAGTCTTTGCTACATCCAAAGTCAGCAGCACCAGTGGCGTGGCGTGCTTTGCGCTGTATCAATTGATCTGCCATTCAAACCTATGAAAAAGATTGGTAAACAGGATGTTCGCAACAAACATGATGATCGATTCTTTACCACAGATTCAAATGGAGGAATATCAATAATCGATCTTTTATGCCTCGCCACTGAGTAGCACCCTGTAGCATCTTTGCTGAAAAGTGTTGAAAACTAAAAATGATAAACATTATTGCTTAATATCTGTCAGCGAAGGCAATGAGTGCTATATCTTATATTCACTGCAATGCAGCATCAGAACGTCCCTCGCATATTTAGTCACTGAAAGTTTGTATAACATTTTGCCAACACATCTCAGTTTTCAAGTCCAAAATCTTTCAACCAAAATAAAAGAATCTAAAGTTGAGCTTTAGTAGTTTCCACCAGATTTTTTCCATGAAGAGCCATCTCTCATACTCATCAACTGATAGTAATTGCCAATGGCATGGCAGCCAATTCATGTAGCTGTTGCTTAGAAAAAGTAACGGCTAAATAGGACTGAGTTCATGTTGTCTGTTAGATTGAAAGTTAATTACTCTCAATAGATGGCTTCATACCATTTGTCTAAAGTTAATTTGCTTTGCATTTCAGATGCTGTTTCTGCAAACAGCGATTTGCTCGAGGTAGTCAAGTCATCCAGCATATGCGTAAACATTCCCAAGCAAGACCGTACGAGTGCGATGATTGTGGAGCCAAATTTGCTGCCCGTATTACATTGGCACTGCATTGTAAAAGGCACTTGGGTGTATTGGATTATGTCTGCAACATATGTGGGAAAGCCTTTTTACGCGCCGATGGTCTCCAAAAACACATCACCAGCCTTCACTACAATGTAAAGGCTTTCAAGTGCAAGATCTGCAATCAGCAATTCAAAGGTCACATTCTGCAGCATCTGCAAACTCATCGAAAGGAGAAACCCTTCAAGTGTCAGCATTGTCCAGCCACATTCATTCAGAAATCTCAACTGAAGGTCCACGAACGTAAACACACCGGTGAAAAACCCTACGAATGCCAGTTCTGTCATAAGACATTTGGTCACTCAACAGTTCTTAATATGCATGTCAGGAAACACACCGGTGAGCGCCCTTTCAAATGTTTGATTTGTGAAAATGTGGCATTTTTCCAACTGCCTCATCTTAAAAAGCATATGAAAAGTATCCACAAAACAGATTGTCCGTACTATTGTGTCACATGCAAGACATTTTTTAAAGCTAAAAGTCAGCTCATCAAACACGAATCTGACTGTTGCCCTGAGTCAGCATCTGAGCGAAAATTTTACACCGCTCCTCTCTTGCAGCCGACGACCAACAGCATGCCCATCACAAGGATGCGCCTGTTGTTGGCAGTATTATTGAAAAGGATTTCCACACCTGAGCGGTTGTCTGCCCTTGGCTTTGGGAAACGTTTGATTGACGAAGTGTTGTGTGAATCAATTAAAAATTCTGGTAGGAAACCCATCGTAGATGATAGTTTGAATGAGATGGAAATTTTGAAGAAGAACATAGAAATCTTGCTTGATTGGACCATCCCAAGATCGTACATGCAGAAGTTTAAAACTGAGAAACGGTCAATGGAAGAGCTCCTTGAAGAGTTAACTTCGTGACATGCGTGTCCCCAAGTATCATTTATGCTCTTCTTTTGTGCCTTTTTCAGCGCCACTCTCCACATTTTCTCTCTGTCTATCTCTGCATTTTTTCATACTTCTTTGACGCGACGCATGTTGATGCTTCGCCAAGGAGCTCTTCCCTTTACCCGAGCTCTTACATGATAGATTTTCTAAGACTGCTGATGACTGACTAGATAATTGAGGAAAGGAGTAATTTGGTTTTCCACAAAAAGTCTTGAATCTTGAAAGATTCCATATTTAAAATTTTAGGTACGTTGCAACAACTTTGTTCCAAGATATTAATTAAATAAGTCCCGGAAACTCTCTTATGAAGTTTCTGTGACATATGTATACTTGAGCCCTAAAGGCTATAGTGTAAAATGATGTATGCACCCCAATAACTGTAAACTCGAAGAAAAATACAGAGCTCAAATCGGCACTACTCCAAGGCTTATTACGATTGGACAAAAACATGAACTTAGAGAACTACATAGTTCTTCCGAATCAATCAGTCAAGTACCCAAATGAAGAAATTGTGAACCAAATAGTGCAAGTAAGCAGGTTAAGAATTTGTGTATCTTCTTACCTACTCCTATCTTGGTCTAAAAATTCATTTTTTTTTTTCGTACCTATCAGAAATTTCTACACTGAAGCTATTGATACGCTGTTTAATGTCGGTAACTTTTTATTAACTATATCTGACTGAACTTCATTTTACCGTCATTAAATTAGTCCAAGTGCAGTCAGTAAAATTGAGCCAAAGATTGTTGTAATGTAAACAATTTCTATTTTGATGTTTAATGTTTATTCTGCTCGTTATCAGTCATCAAATAGTTGTTTTCCGTTTTGACAATATTGTATAGCTGTACAACTTTTTTCTTTCTCTTTTATTTTTCAAAATTATTTTATCGTTCTTGTTAGTGCTTTTTACTTACAATTGGTAGCAGTAATGCTTCTCTATGCTATGATTTTTTCGTTTCATTTTGAATCAACGACTTGTTGAAAGAAAACAAGTTCTTTGAGAAAATTGACTCTTCACAAATAGATTACGACCCTAGTTTTCTAGTAGAGAATTCTGCTCTAAGACTTCAACATTGAGATGCTATTCCTCTGTGGGGCTAATGCATGGTTTTTTAATATTCCCGCATAAGTGCGAGATTAATAAATCACCGATTTTCCAGGAGGCTCTCTGATTTGACCATTAAAAATGGCAAGCTTCGGTCAAATGTGTCTTCAGTTCAAAATGAATCAGTAAAAAAGTATGGTTTCCAAATTTCTGATCTTTTTCTGCAGTGCTACATGATGTAATCATTAGACTTGTATATTTTAGATTTTCTATTTTCTATTTTATTGTTTGGTGATTTTTTTTTCTTTTTTTCTTATTTACTTTTTTCTTCTTTTAATCTTTTAATGTCATTGTATGCAAATCAGGTTTTTTTTTCAAAGATCAAAAAAAATTCTGTATTCAGAAGGATTTTCAGATAGTTTTTGGTTTCATCTGCATGCACAACTTAATGAGAAAAGACGAAAGTCACTTAAATTGTTATTATGCAATTCTAGAGTTTCTTCTCTCGTGTTATCAACTGTTTAAAAACATTGATGTGAATCTAGAAAAGTGCGCCCCTGATATCTCTTTCCCCAAATCTTAACCTGTGCAGATTGCTCAGTTGAAAAGGAATAGAAAATTTTTTATTCTTCACTTACTATAAAACTATTTGGAAGTCTTTCAAATCCAAAGAAGCTATCCTGGGTGTAATATTTAATGTTTTAAATGCCAGAAGCTGCTGGTAGGGCACCTTGATGCATCTCTTCAAAAACTTGCACTTAAGATTGCCCAAAAACTAGTCAAATTTTTAACCCCTACTGGCTAAATCACCAGTAGGAATGAAATCCGAAGACACTTGGTCTCATCTGAACTTCGAAATCGGAAGTTAAATAATACTAAATAAATTTTGTACGAGTGAGAAGACTCTTGTATATGAAGGTTCATACCATTGTTTGATTTTTCAGATTTTCTACTAATTACTTATTGGTGCCCTCTGGATAACTTTAAGCACTGTATTAGATAAGTTTTCCTTTCAATGTCTTTATTGTCTTGAAACAATTTCAACGTTGAAACTGTTGAAATGCGTTTCTTGGTTCGCAGCACTGCAGACTTCTGGCCCTACTTAATTTTCTAAGTAGAAAACCACTCAACATCATTTCTTGAAATCTTTGGGGATTTTTTTTCTGTGTGTAAGAAAATTTTAAGCCATGATGTTGATTCATTCTCCTTATAAAAAATTAAGGAGGAGCGGAGATTTTGAAACACTGCAACCGAGATACGCATTTTTGTAGTTTCACATTCTATTGGAGTTATTTGGTGGCAGTTTTGTTTTGTTTGTTTTCCCTAAAGGAGCGGTTAATTTACTCACACCCAATCAGAATACACTTAAACTCTTCATCCAGCTATATTTGTCAGGTTTGTGTGTGCTGAAAATAATTTTTATAGATTAAATTTCTCATTTTCCTCAAAATTTGTATCAGTAGAGTTTAATAAACTTCCTCTGAGTGGGCTTGTTTAAGCGGAATCAGAGTAACTTTATCAAACTTACAATTAGCCTAATTTCCTCTCGTGATTTACTTTTTCACAGAAAAATTAGCAATACTCTGTCTTGAAAGTTTGCATGTATGTTCTGTTAAATTCTAGGGAAACTCACCGAAACGTTTAAAGGGCTTTTTTTTTTACCCGAACTGCAGTGGATCGCCACGGAATGCTTCATATTTTTATCCCGTTCCACTGGTGCGTTCCATGTGTTCTAGTGGAACACTTGGACCGCTCTTCCGAGGTGGGTTGGAGGCTGCGGTTAGGCCGGTTGAACCAGCCCAAACTGCTACTATCGCGTTCCACGGATTAAAAAAAAAAGCCCTTAACACGAAACGTAATTTAGTTTTCTGCCAATAAAATAAAAGATAAGAGGAAATCAGGCAATGTGAATTCCAGTTAGACTGTTCCCTGGCAAATCCATCCATTTGATATAAAGAGGACAAGTGAAATGCATTCCTTAGCAAATCTCCCATGCTATATTCTAGTCTCCAAAGAAATTCTGGCTGGGTGTGAGTAGTTTTATTCGCATGTCTCCTCTGTTTTCTTCTCCTTTAAAATTAATCAATTTAGTTTCTTTGATTGTCATGAATTCATGTGTATGTACCAATCTGTATCGTCTGAATTGTTCTCAGATCAGTTACATATCGGAGGTTTACCATTCAACTCTTTGTTCTAGATCTCGTTACTAACATTAACTTTGTAATTAACGTTTGTGCCATCAAAGTTTCCTAGTAATTTCTCTGACTAATAATGTTACCTCATTGCCTTTTCAAGGTGGTAATGATGACTGATGAAGCAAAATAATTACCAAGTGAGTTTAACTGTCTCTTGAGGATTGAATAATCCGAAGTTTAAAACTGAATCCCTCATTCTCAACGAAAACAACGTAGTTGGCAGTGCCAACATGACAAAAATTTCAAGCCTGCAAAAGGGGTCACTTTTTCCGTCTGCAGCGGTCCAAATCTTGTCACTCGTGTACTTTTTTAGCCATGGCAGTGACATGAACTCAAAGCCAACTCAATGGCTCGGCCGCTCAACATTATTTTGAAACTCCTCACCGCCCCTTATAAAACACCCTTCAGGCAACTTCCTGTCCCCATTCTCATTTTGCCGAAAATAATGGAGAAGCCTGAAAATAGCTTGAAATGTTTTTTGTTTTGTTTAAGTGAGTGGCTTTCATCAGGCAGGACTTGACACCCCCCCCCCCTCCCCCAGCTAGCTTGCGGAATACTTGGACATCATCTAATGTAAAAAAGTGACGCCTTTTGTTATGTTTTGACCTGATCCTCTTTTATGACCTTGCACCATTGTTGCTTTATAGAGTTTTTCCAACTAGAATTTCCAAAAAAATGTAAGGAATTTTTCCAGGCTCAAATCCTTTGTGATCTCATTATTCAATATATCTTGAATCTTTAGTTGATTTCCTCTGCCAATTTTACCACTGGTCAGAAAAAATGGTTCTTTTTCCAGCTCAAAACGCGCAAGTTAAAACATGTCGGTACTTTTGAAAAATGTAGGATTCCAGATGATAATTAATCTAGATATGTGTCAGCAAGTAAATATTTTAGTCCTAATATGTCAATCAAATCTACTCCTGCATCAGAGAGTTTTTCACCTCTTACCGTTTCAGTCAAAGGGGAATCCAGCAAGTTGACGACACTGGCTTTTTTCCATTTAAACCTGTGTTGAATACTCGATTCTAGTTGAAACGCCTGTCTCCTCCGATAATCGATAGATTTCAATAGGTTTAAATAGAGAGATGGTTTCAGTCACTGTCAGCTTACTCGAATATTTCACCAAATAAGACGGGCTTACTCCTAAGCATTTTGGACTTAGTCAATTAAAAGACCCTCTTTTTTCCATTGCCAGTTCTTATTTACAGATAGTAAATTTCTGGCCATTCTTTTCAAATTCAAATCCGCTAAAAAGAGCTTATAAAGCCTATCCCACTTCGAGTTGAAGTGGCACCTCTGAAAATAATATTCGTTTTGACAGTCACTAATCACACTTGTGTGTCAACTCACCCACCTGTGGAACTGTTTGTTTGACTAATGATTATTGCCTAATTCTCTGAGTGAATTTGGATGGGTTCAAAATTTACAAACGGTTTATCTTCCGTAGTAAGCTTGGATTTGACCCTCGTTTTGTTACCAAAAAAAAAAAAGAATTTTGCTTCCGCTTAACCAGTCAGACTTATTTCCTCCTTTAAATTATAAAAAGTATGTAAAGTCGCTAAAATATTTCTAGTCTTGACTAATAGTTTTGTTTGTTTCTGACCAAAAAAATTATTAATATCACCACTTAAAGTTGACTAGGATGAAACTGCCATCGAATGTTATTTTAATTTTCATTATTTCTAATAATTTTTGTTTACTTGGTTTGATGTTACTTGTAAATTAGTCTATTGAATTAGGGTTCACTTTGTTTGGGTTCATTTTATTTTGGTTTTTCAAACTATTGTCATGTTAGTTTTTTCTAGTTTTTTGTTTCTAGTGTAACCAAATTTAAGTGTAGTAAGGCAAAGTATCAAAGATTTTATAACCCGAGACAAGAACAGTTTCTATTTTATTTTATTCTCTCTGACTCTTGCCAATATATTGAAGTTAAGAAATCGTCATAGTCTGATTGAAAGATATGTCGGAAGAGCTGATCTCAGCAATTTGAAAATCCAGATGCAAAAACCGTTCATTATCATCATAATCATGCACCTATCCATAGATTTATGCACCTATGAAATCTGGCAACACTGTAATAGTTTGCTGAATATTAGCTGGATATTTCAGAGAGTTGAAAGTTGAAATGTGTATTGTTGCCGCAAGTTTAGGATCTGCCTCGATTGTCTAGTAGGCACTGATTGCTTTTTTCAATCAACTGTAGAAACAGAAGTTTCATACATATGAAAATCAGTCTGCTATCTAGGAAGAATAAATTTAGAAGTGTTCTCCATTTTGTTTGTCATAGAGGAAAATTTAGATAATGCAAGTTTTATAAAAAGGAAAGGGAAAAAATTAATGTGAAAGAGTAGGCAGGTCAATAAAGTTCCTTTAAATTAAAGTCTGATATTTATTTTAAGGAAATTTAACAAATCCCTGTGCACTTTCATTGTGTAATTAATTAGTATCAAGCACTTATTTATTAGAACAGTCTTGTAGAGGCAAAAAGTAAAAAAAATAATGTAGCAAAAGTTACATTGAATTGTTTGCAAAATATCCCTTCCTTTTTCTCCTCTAAGTTTATAATGATACCCGTTCATTACAGAGTGAAATGGAGGCAAATTCTGGTTACCATTGCCAGTTTATTACGTTTCTACAAACCTTTGCTTCGCCCATCAAGAATATGTTGTGCTTTGCTAAAAGCAGATTTCTTATCAAGCACTATCGATAATATGCTTTATAAGTCATTAATTTTATTCTCTTTATGTCTAAACTTATCTTTTAAAAATATGATGTATATTGAACACAAGAATATCTCACCGTGTTTTTACAGCTTGAGTAAATAGACTAATTACCACGCTCCCAGTCATTTGTTCTGTAACTAGTTAGGAATCTACTTTACATATTCATTCATAATTCTTTGTAGTTACTTTTCCTCTCGATTTTAATGTCTGCAATTTCGTTCGTTACTTCTTAAATGCTATATCCTATGTTTGTGTGATCGATTCATGTATGTGTGTGTGTACTGGCTCTTTAGAATATACTTCGTGTTTGATTCATAACCAGAAGTGTCCATTAATTTTTCTAATCCCTCTTCATTCTAGTTTCCTTCAAGTAATTTGACAGGGCAACGGAAATGAGACTTAGAACTGATATTCAATCTTTTAGAAAAATTTAATTCATCAAGTACAATACAACTTTAAATGGAAATATACAATGCAAAATACATGAGCACATACAGTGTATGAAAGTATCTACTTTTATTAATAAAAATGTATGACAGTTTAAAATAAATTAATTAAATTAAGAGCCATAATACAAGCTGATGAGGATTGCAGCTGAAATGGAAAACAAGGGAGGAAAACCACAAAAAAGGTAAGGCAACAGTTCACTGAGTAGCTAATTTTTTCCTTTTCAAAGAAAATCATGAATTAAAAAGGGGAGTCGGTAGTTAAGTTTAAAATAATGATAAAAATTTGAAAAAAATAAAATAAGATAACAAAAATAAAGAAAATAGATAAAGCAGAACCAGCAATTTTTTTTCCTTTTCAAAATTAACTTTACTAGCTCCTGTTTAAAGGAAATCGATTTTGGTTTTGTTCAATAATAAATGCCAAAAAATAAAACAAAACGTAAGTACAATGAGTATGAGAAGGAACGTAAACAATAAATGGAATGAATACAGTTCATTGAAAAAAAAAAGGATAAGAGAAACAATAAATAAATTTGTGTGGAGTAAAATAAACGTTTCGAAGGACTCGAGTGATTTTGGGGAGGGGGGGGGGGGGGGAAAAGAATTTAAAAGAAACAAGCTCCATTTTCAGGCAAATTAGATCTTACCATAGCTCTCGGCTTGGTTCCTGAGAAACCCGGATCCGTAAATATAATAAATGCTGATCCTTCATCTTGTGAACAAGCAATTCTAATCCAAAAAGTAGAGACTTCTGATAATTATTGAAACTTAGGATGCATCTTCTACTTGACATAACTTTCCCTGCTACTCATATGACAGCAGCTGTCATCTTGAACTGAAGGTTCTAGGACTTTCATGGGTGGAACTCCTTGATGAGATATCATAATTAATTTACCTTTGCCCAGGTGATGTTTTTTTTTCTTGAGCAAAAGCTAGGCGCAATATCGGTACCAATGGATACTTTTGAGAAATGTGTTTTTTAAATGTACGACAGGAGGGCGAATTTAGCTTTAGTTAAAGGCAAAACCTTCCGTTTCATATTTTTATTGAGTAGGCCCAAAAGTTTTTAATAAAACAAGATGATTACAATACATAATAATAAGAGCACAGACATTCAGGAATCGAGAATGGTCAATCTTATTCGCCTTACAGTGAAGTACATACAAGGTGATCCAAAAGTCCTGCAATATCAGCACCATGCATCACTACTGTAATTTTTGAACAAATTGACATTAAGACTTGAAATTTTGTGAGTGCTCTTACGTCAAAGACAACCCTTTGGGGGAACTCCTAAAATTTTAAAGGGATAAAATAAGGGTTTTTAAGGGTGATGCGGGACTTTTGGATCATCCTGTATTAGCTGTCAGACTAGTGATTATGATCTCTGTTAATGATAATTTTGGACAGAGGGACAAAGATTTATTTCATACTATTCTGAGGGAAACTTATCAAAGCAAACACACACAAATATTAAGGAGATATCTACTTGTGAAAACTATCAATAAATATTGCATGAATCTATGCCATTAATACAAAAAAAAAAAATAATTAGAAAAATCTCAATGAGCCAAAGACACTTGGGTGTTATCATAGTTGTTGTAAGCTTATTTCAAATTTCACAAATATGAATAGAAAAAAAATTGTTTCTCTCAAATTGCAGGAAGGAAGAGTTAAGAATTTAAAAATTCGAGCAATTCAATGATGCTTGAAAATAAAAATTAAAGGAAGCTAGTCAAAGCATATAAAAAGCTCCTAAAAAATAATGCACACGCGATTGAGCAATTTCTAAAAAATTTTCCGAGATTGAGATCATACATTTTTATTGAGGAAAAACATTTTCGAAAATGCAGCTGACTTTCAAAGCATCACAACAATCACATTGACTTGAGGCAATCACTCTTTCTACAGTTTTTATATTAAAAATAAAAAAAAAAAAAATTATGAGGAGGGCAGAAATTTTTATTTTTTAACAGCAGCTGAAAGTTTAGTCATTATGGGTTTTCAGATTTGAATTTCATTCAATTACAAACATAATTATTACCTCAACATGATTTTCTTTCATTTGATCATTGCTGAAAAAAAGCAGTTCAACAAATGAGATAACCTCGGAAAAGAATTATTCAAATAATTTAAATTTTGAAAATACAGATCGATTTTTTAAAGCAAAGGAATCCAGCCTTCTTTTTCGATGATTACTTTTTCAGGAATTTACTGTAAAAAGAGAGGAAGTATAGTGATAGACTAGACACACACCTGCAATTAGATTATTTACTCTTACAGTAATTCCACACAAAGCAACGAGAGAGTGTGTCAACATAAGGGCAATAGACCAATAGACACTGTTTAAATCAAGCAAGTAATTACAAAATTTCTGTAAAAATTCTCTCTTCAGCACTTCTGATCAGTTGAAAGTGCAACTTTCAACTTAAAGATCTTTTTGTGGATAAAAAAAAGAAAGAAAAGTCATCTTAACATTGGCAAAAGCCATATTCCATTCAAGCCATTATTAAATCTCTAACATTCATAATGCTTTCTGGAAATGAATTTAAGAATGATTGTGGCTAGAAGGTTACGCATACACAAAGTTCTCAGAGGGACGTATTTGCATGACATACACATCACTAATCGGAGTATAAAAATGTATACTTGGGATTGCAGTGTACTAAGTCTCCGCTCATGTTTTATTTTTCTTTAAAGGATAATTAGCCGATTTTTATTGAAATTTTCATCACTCACTCTAAACATTTTTCTTCGCTGACAGTCCAGTCCAACAGTTCTCTTCAAAATTCCTTAACTTTTCTTTTACTTTTCCCTAGACAATGAAAATTGAAGTATCCCCATTTCTTGCAACCATTTAATTTCTCCACGCCTGAAGACTAAATGACTAATTTTGGTACTGCTGTTTCTTTTCATGCCAACTTTTTCAATTTCTAAAATGAATTAGAACTTTTTATTTCTGTTTTTTGTTTAACTTCGGTTATCAGTTTTGCAAAAAGATTTGGGGAAAGTTTCCAGTGCACAAATAAGAGGTGCCTTACACCCTCAAATAAAATGAGGAAGGTAGCAAAGACGGTACGCAGGCACAATGTTATTGAGGGGTCTATTACACATGGCAGTGAAATTCACTAGATGAAAGATGATCTATGCAATGAATCCTTGCAATGTTGGTTATGCAAATGACAGAGCTGAATTCACTCTTAACAGGATACATTTAATAGTCATTTGCTGGTTATAATGTTAATTTACCCACTTACTTACAAGGGTGGGAAACATTCGTAAGGGTGTTTTACATTTTATTTTATATCGAATTTGGGAGAAGGAAAGTACCAGTAATACGAATTTAGAGTTAATTTTGAAAGGTGAAATTGATAAAAACTTCTTCTCTTGATGAAAATGTGTGACCAAATGCAAAAATGCGATTTTAAATCTTCCAACAAAATAAATAAAAAATAATATACCTTCAGGAACTCTATTTTGAATTATTTTCTCACTTAGCTGAGTATTCACGTTTTTTCCCCCCTCCGTTGAGTCTTAGCTCTAGAGTCTTTGTATCAGTGCATACTCGATCGCACTTGAAACTGTTGAATTTTATGCGGTCATTTCAACAATTTTCAGTATCGAAAATTACAAAAATATACTTTGTACAAAACAATTATTAGTTGATGGCAAGACATTAAAGCATAGATTTTTTAATGAGTACAGTCGAACACAATCGGAATGACAATGAAATGGAATGGGTCGAAAATTCGGAATGTTTAGAAGAGTAAGTCTGCCGACTGTCCTTCGCTCCAGGTTAGGGTCTCATTGTCCTCCGCCGGTTTCAAGTAGTCACTTTCGGTTTTGCTTTGGTCAGATTGAGCGGGTGATGATGGTACATTTACAGTCGAGTGGACGGCCGAGGATGCTCTCGTGACGCCGAGCTGAAAGTCTTGATTCCCTAACTGTGCTTTACTTGGAGTATAGCTGGATAAACTACTGACATTACCTGAAAAAGAAAAGGAGACCAGTTAATCGACATTGCTAAAGTTATATAAGCTTGGCAAAAAACAATAAAATAAAATATCAGGTAGAAGGTGCAGGCAGGTAGAGGATAATACACAAAAAATATTCCGAGAGGCTGGTCGATATTTTGTGTAATTTCGGACCCATTCATCTCCTTCACACGATGAAAAAAGCATCTGAAATGGGCTAGAATTACCCAATAACTTTTTTTCCTGTTCCGGAAATGAGAAAATCGCAGAGAAGCGCTGAAGCGTCATATCTCCGAAGCTTTCAATCGCTTTATACAAATTCGAGAGCCTGGTTCCAGATACACTGGAAAAAAACAACACATTGGATCTAGAGTCCAGACTCGTGAAAACATTGACAAGAAAAAGGACTCTTGATTCAATCGGATTTTTGCTTGAATCAAAACGAGATCCGCTTAAATTAAGAGGCTTGGTTCTTGATTTAAGCTAGATTCTGATTGAATCAAGAGTACTTTTTCTTGTCGATGTTTTTAAGAGTCTGGACTCGAGATCCAATGTGTTTTTTTCCCAGTGTATTGGCTTCGAGAAGCACTGGCCAAAATTTCAAGTATCTATCACAAAATTTGCATATATTGCCGGGAGACACTTTTACCACAGAATATGTTTGTCGCTTGCTTCATTTCTAGCTCTCATTTTACCTTAAAGCATAATAATTCCACATAGATATGACATCGTAAGGATTCAGAATACGCACTGAAAAAAAAATCTCGGCGTTTTTACCAAGGTCCGTTGGTACCTTAACCATCTCAATTTTTCTACCAATAATTGGTAATTTTACCAGAACAGACCGGCAAGCTCACCTAAAAACCGGTATTTTTTCTGTTTTTTTTTCAGGTAAAGATACCACTTTTATTGGTAATCAATTCCCGGTAACTTTGCCATTTTATCTCGGTAATTCTAACACAGTCGATAAAAAATATTGGTGTTTTTACCAAGGTCCAGTAAAATTACCGAGAAATTTCAATGATTTTACCGAGATTTCTAGGTACAATTACCAATTCCATAAATGGTAATTTTACCAAGAAAAAACTGGGATCGAATAGAACCCTGAATTCTTGGTAATTTTACCCTTTTCTTAGTAAATACACCGCGATTTTTTTTTTGGTGCGTGTTCTCCACAAAAAGGGCATAAGCCAGCAAACGCCCTATCATCGAAAAATATCATTTAGATCGATCGAAACCCCCGACTTAGGCAAGAAGTCGTCTTCCTTTATTGCGGGAAAAATGACGTAAGGCGCATGTTTTATTGTTGGATCATGAGAGTTACCAAGTCCGGGACATGGTCACTGACTCGATGGTTCACTCAGATCTGTGCACTACGTGCACTACTATCCTAAGGAAGAACGCTAAGTGAACATTAGAGACGATGCCGAATTTCCCTCGATAATGTATACATATTAGAGGAAAGTGATGAATATTTTTCCTTGGCCATTCGTCACCTTCCGGCCAAAGTATCACAAGACCCATGCGACGTTTCAAAATTTCCGCCGCCATTTTATTTTTTACAGAGAGATTGTTTGTTGAATCTGTTTGAAAGTTTCACTGAATTACATTGGCAGCACTAAGAAAATTCAGTGAAATTTTCGGACAGTTTTGTTGAACAACCTCTCAGTAAAAAAATAAAATGGCGGCGGGCTTACATTTTTAAACGTCGCATGACGCTTGTAATACTTTGGCCGGAGGATGAGAAATTTCGGATACTTCACTTCGAATGGAGGATAAAATCCCCTGAAAAATCGGAGGAAGAATTTCGACGAGTCTTCCTGAAATACCTATGATGTTTTATCGGAGAGAATTTTGCGACGTCAGAAGGTTCACCCGGCATTCTTCTTAGGGTCGACAGTGCAGGTTACAGCCTAGCTGAAACTGGCGCCTGGCCAAAGCGTCGAGTCGAAATGACCAAGGGCCACATTGCGACGTTGCCGTCCAAGGCAATAACGCCGCGACTTAATGCTGATTTTTTTTTTTTTTTTAAAAAAAAAAATGTCCGACTGTACGTTAATACAGACGAATCAACGAGAATTCAAATCTAACTGGGCAATCAAATTTTTTAGAAGAGAACGTTTGTGCGGATTCCTTTGAAAATTTTCAGGGAATTTGCTTCGTACTTACTATTCCGAAAATGTACCATTTGAACAAAAATCCGCACCGTTTTAAAAAACCGTTTTAATGTAAAAAATTAAATTGCCCGATTTTTGGCAATAGCTGATGTGGCTTAGTTCCTTTCTGCTCTATGCAGTCCAATTCATCCTTTGTAGCTCTACGATTATACAGTGGCACACCACTGAGAATCGAAACTGACAAAATGAAGCATAATGGTAATCAGGATGTTCCTCTGGCATTTCCCGATTTTCACGGAAAAATGCCTTCATAAAACCCAGGATTTTTTCTAACTTTCGCCTCATTCGCTTTCCTTGGGAGGAAAAGACAAATTTTACGCCTAAGTCCGAAGATAATATTCAAGATTTTCACCTTTCATCCGATTCTTCGGAGCAAAGTCAAGCCTGACCACGAATTTTAAAAATTAATTACATCTTGAAGAATTCCCCGGTTTATGAGCACCAATTGGACATATTTCTGCCAAAGGGAACTATGTCCCTTATGACGTGAGCCCTGTTACGCATGCATCTTATGGGTCTCAGAGCTCATATCTCAATGCACATAGTTCCGTTTGACAGAAATACATCCAATTCCCTGGTTTATCCGTATTTTTTTCAGTCCCTGGCGAATCCCGGTATTTCCAGGTCCTAGACACCATAACCGCATGGTTCCCTCATAATAGAACAGTATGTGAGAAAGACAAATTCAAATTTTGATTAAAGTTACGACGCACAGTGGATCGAGTCTACAGGAGAGGTCGGACACGAAATTTTTGACTAAAACTGCAAATGTTGATGTTCATTTCGTCACATTTTACATTCAAGGGGTTCTCATCGAAGGAAATTTGACAAGAAAACCAATGGAACGACTTTCAAAACCTGAAAGTTGTGTATACATGGAGCTGTGAGTTTTTAAAGTTTCCAGTTAGGGTTGCCACAGAATTTAGAAAATACAATTTCCTGACATTTCCCTGATTTCCCTGACACATTTTAGCGAAATTCCCTGACAATTGTAGATGTGACGGATGGTTAAGCAAGCATAATTGAAAATAGTTTTCAGGTAAAATTTGTTGTTCGAAACCTCAAACCCATTCTAGAAAGCAAATGAAAGTGATTTGAATCACTAAAAACAAAAAGGGCACATGTACAGAAAACCAAATTGTTCAGGAGACACAAAAAACTGTTTATTTCGTGGTAGATATTTTTTGGAAAGTCGTTATGTTTAAAAAAATATCTACCACGAAATAAATAGTTTTTTGTGTCTCCTGAACAATTTGGTTTTCTGAACATGTGCCCTTTTTGTATTTAGTGATTCATTTAACAAATTTTCCCTGACATTTTCGTCATTTTCCCAGACATTTCCCGGTTTCCCCTGACTTTTTAAAATTCCCTGATATTTCCCCGTTTTCCCTGACTGTGGCAACCCTGCAAAGTTTGTCCGACCTCTCTTTTTGACTAGACGCACTGTGAGGCGCCTGGCGTGGATGGCAGAATGCGGAGCGGGCTTGTTCTACTAGGGCGAAAAGACGAGCTCACCTATGACGGACGGAACGCTGGGAGAGGACTGGCCACAGGTTGGAATGGGACTTGGGCTGAGGTCTTCCAGCAGAGATGATTCAGAGACGTACTCGTAGGTGGTCGTTTCATCCTTGAACTGGATACGAAGCTGCAACAGAAACAATGAACAAAATCAATGGAAAAAAGAAGCGAAACAACGACCGAGTAGCAATAAAGGAGTCATGCTAATGGTTATTTGAACAGCAAGAGCTTCAACTGTAGAGTTGGGTGTTGAAAATTAAATCATTTGGGTTCCATTAGTGAGCGTCTTTCACTGGAAAAAAGTCTATCGGCACCGAGTTCAGACTCATAAAAAAATTGACGGGACAAAATACTCTTGATTCAATCGGATTTTTGCTCGAATCAAAAGGAAATCCGCGATTACGTAGCATGGTGTCAACAAATAGTTTTTCTAAGTTTTTGTTGACATTGACACCATGACCATCTAAAAGTAAAAAGTTCTGACTCCTATGAAAGATGATCGCGGTGTCAACGATCAATTTTCCCTGACATTTCTCGGTTTTCCCTGACTTTTCAAAATTCCCTGACGTTTCCCGGTTTTCCCTGATTGTGGCAGCCCTGATTATTGTAGGAAAAATCATGACTCCCACAGCAAGTAAGGTTCAGCCTTTTTTTTCTGTACAGGTATGAGTACAAACGAAACATAAATTACCACGAGATGATCCGAATACTCGTTAAGGAAGGGAAGGGGGGGGGGGGGGCTGGACAATGTGAGGACTGTTGCTTGACATCAAAGCCAGGCCAGGATCAAGGAATCAGACATGCACTCCATCCTCGATCAGCAATTTCGTTCCGGCCTGGTTCTCCACTTGATTATTCAAGCTACGCTTCCATAAAGGGTACGCGACCGCGCCGCGCGAGTAATGTGCGCGGCTGGGCGCAATGATTTTTGGTATGTTTATACTGCGCCGTGTTACCCAGCAGAGCAGTGACATTCGTATTTGCGACAACGAGTTTCCTTTAAAATGGAGATGTTGCATGTGTGAGAAATTTGCGATTTGACCAATGATTCTTATATAAAAATTCGCGAGAAACACGATGGTGCCACTGGTTTCCTCTGAAATCATCTCCCAAGCTCAAAAAAAGCTCTCAAAGTGAGGCCAAAATGGAAGGGATATCCCACCCTACCCTGAGAGTCCACGTCTACACAAAAAAAAACTCTCCATGCAAAGATGGGGGGCAAATACATTAGCAGGGTTGCCGCGTTTTCAGTCTTGGAGTCCCCAAATAAAGTGGCAGGCCACTTAAACCTATGGAAAAGGATCGATAAACAAGGTGTTCGCAGCGAACACCTTAATAATAGATTCTTTACTATGGGTTTGAATGGCATAACAATCGATACTTCGCAATCCACGCCACGCCACTGCAGTTCTTGCCACTTACTGTTAAAGATGATAGAAATTTTTTTGCTCCCCAGTTCGATCTCATGGTTTCATAGTGGTTCATACGGGCAATATTACGTCTCGGGGAGTTTCCCAGAAAAATCATAAAAAAATTATGTTTCTGGGAACAAGTTTGATCTATTTTTCAAAGAATATTACCCGCGCAGCTGACCAGATTCGTGTCGCGCGCTGTCTGTGGAAGCGGGGCTCGAGCCTGCTTCTGCCTCTCACCGCGACAACGAGAAGATCGCTGCCGTGCTGAGGAAGAACGCCGTATGAGCCCTCAGACGTTGCCAAATTTCCTCTAACAATTCATAAATATCCGGGGAAATTTGTGAATCCTTTTCTTTCAATTTTTCAGAGAATTTCGTTCGTAATTTGATCTGAAGTGTCTGAAAATTTCGATGAAAAATATTCCGTAACTTTCCTCAAAAATGAAAACTTTATCGGAGGAAATTGGGCAACTCTCGAATGCTCATACGACGTTTTTCCTTAGCACGGCAGATCGGCCCAAGCTCCTGCGTTTCCACAGCTCCCGTCAGTTTTCCTTCCCGCAGCTCACAAAGGAGCCTCCTATTCAAATTGGTCTACGATAAAATCTCTCAAGTTCCATTTTCTGATGAGCCTTGACGTCCATAAGAATGCATTCAGTCTCGGATTCACGCGACAACAGGGAAATAGTAGTTTCAGCATCGGCCGATTTGCTATTAATTGCGATTTTCATAATGCTTTCTCGCGATTTGAAAACATACAAATTAGAGGATGCTCTTGTCTGGCCGACCAATTTGCCTCTTGGGCGAAAGTGGGATCGGTGCGGGAGTGGCGACTTTACACGGTTTTCTTCTTACTTTAATTTTAGGTCCGTTGCGCAGGGCATGAAATTAAGTTGGGCATATTATTGCGGTTTTTTCTGAATTTTGGTGACGGTTGTCGGTTATGGACCAACACACAGGGAATAGCTGCCTTCCATAATTTTTTGCGTTGAATTCATCCACGGTCTCATAGGAATCAAAATCCACCATTGAGGCGGGATTTCAGGGGTCCGTCTCTACACAGGGTGTCTACTGAGGTCCACAAAAATAAAATAAGTACTTTTGAAGTACTTGTTAGGTACTTAAGGAAAAATTTAAGTACCTCGCTTTGGAGAAAAATTAAGTACTTTTTAAGTACCTTTTCGCGACGTATCGCAATTCTTCGATTTTGGCACTGCCGCGCGCTCTACTTCGGCTATTCCCGTGGCCTTTTGGCTGTTTCCGTCAAATCGAGGGAAATGCCTTGTTCCGCTCCTCTACAACAACCGCGTTCTTATAGGCTGATATTGTACTAATACGCCTGACGGCCAAGCACAGAGGTTTCATAACTATAAGGCGATCGAACTGAACGCGCAGCGCAAAATGCGAAAAATTACGGACCCTCCGCGAGATTTACGTACTTTTAAGGTATACCTACAGATCGACCTAAAAAATGCGTACTCTTTTCGGACTTTACGGACTGGTAGACACCCTGCTACATAGTCCACTCTCCTGCAGTCTGACGGTTTAAAACCCTGGAGACAAATGTAGAGATAGTGATTATTCAGTTTCACCATCGTTTCATTCAAACACTCGTCCGGTGATGTCCATTACAAAACATCGAACTTCCACGCATTCGTTGAATCATCGAGCCCAGCCGCGCAGTCGAGTCAGTAGCGTGACGTGCTTTGCGATACATCGATTGATCTGCCATTTGAACCCTTGAAAAAGAATCGATATACAGAGTGTTCGCAGCGAACACCTTAATAATCGATTCTTTACCAGATTCAAAGGGGAAAATATCGATAATCGATATTCACGCCTCGCCACTGGTCGTGACGCAAGCGTCGACGACACGTTCGGCGTTGGGCGAAAATAATTTCGGTACATGATACTCGTACTTCCGAAAAAGGGAAAGTCGAAAGGTATTGGGGGATTCTGTTCGCGCCATCTTGCCAAAACCGAGGATTTAACGACCGGTTTCATGGTGATCCGACCCTCTCCGGCCAATTACGCGGGATGTTCAAAAGCTCATAAAACTGAGCTCTGGTCAGTGACACCCATGCGACTGGGTTGAGCAGCAATGCCGGCTAGAAAAACGAGTACAACCAAGACGTTTCGGCTGGAAACACCACAGCTTTCTTCGGATGGATAGGATATATAATAAAGTGTAAAAATTTAAAAGACTTAGTGCTCGGTTGTACTTTTCTAGAACAAGATTAATAATCAAACGACTGGATTATCTTTCCTCAAAAGTCCATCTCCATTCATTGATACACCGAGAAAAATCTTTAAAATGGAGGGAGAGGCGCACGGAAAAATATCACACATTTTTCCACAGCATGATTTTTTCCAATTTCCCCTACTTTTCAAGAGCTTGCCATCCTGTTTAAGTATACGGTTATCGGCACCACACCGATGCAATAAGTATTCCATTCTTTGATACGCCAAGAAAAATCTTTTAAAAGGAAGGAAAGACGCACGGAAAAATATAACGGTCCTGGAGCAAAATTCTCTGACTTTTCCCGATTTCCCCTATTTTTCAAGAGCTCGTCATCCTGTTAGAGTATGCGGCTATCTGCACCACACTGATGCAATGAGTATTCCATTCTTTCATACACCGAGAAAAATCTTTTAAAAGGAAGGAAAGGCGCACGGAAAAACATCACAAATTTTTCCGCAGCAAAATTCTCTGACTTTTCCCGATTTCCCCTACTTTTCAAGAGCTCGCCATCCTGTTCGAGCATGCGACTATCTGCACCACAGAGATGCAATGAGTAAGCCTACCAAGTCTATGAAAACAAGCTGGAGCGCGAAATTACGCATTTCGCCTCCTGATTACTTCTCATTACCGATAGTTTTACATGGCGTATGAAGGCCTATCACGAGTCAATTTTTCAGGATTACCTCACCCGCGAGCTGGTCTCACGAGCATCTTTGTTGAAAATAAAAGAATAATAAACTTGTGTAACGAGAGCCTTGTGTCAGCCCCACGATCGGATACGTCCAATATCCAAGTCTCTCACGCACAGTGGCGTGGGTCCCATTCCCCGAGGCAAAAGACCACCATCAGTTGGACTATATTTTGCAATTCGGGACAGCAATTTCTTGCTCGGTTTGGAAACAAGGAATGTACCATTTGTTCATCCCTAAGTACATGAGTGTTTTTACGGATGAGTCAAAAATCGAGGTTCCTAATTACAAAATCAAGTCCAGTTCAGCGACGGGTAAATGCGAAAAATGCATACCTCAATGAGCCACTGCCCACTATAGTGAGCACGGAAAAAATTATATTAGGGCTGAGCCCTAGAATTGCTTCACCTCATACCCCACAGGGCAGGCCCTGCGCTGGTAGGGCCCAGCTCTACCTGGACAGGGTCCAGCCCTTACTAAGTAGGGCTAACCCTGCAGCAGGTAGGTTTGGGCTCTACCCGCGCCGGGCTTGTCCCTATGGGGTATGAGGTAAAGCACTTTTACCTACTCGGTTAGGGCTGGGACCTTCCGCGCAGGTACCAACCCTAAACTCGATTTTTCCGCATAGGTAATGTACAAACTAGAAATTTAATAAACGTCTATTGTTTGATCTTAAAAATTTAGCATAGAAAACAATTTACACGACGGAGAGTTCAAAAATCAACTTTTCAACGAGATGCCAGCAAGTATTTTTAACACAGATCAAGTGGAAATTAAATTATCCTAACGACGTTCTAAGTATTTTTGTCATGTGAGCGATATTAACTGGACTGGCGTGAATTCAAATCTCCCGCTCATGAATACATAATGGTCTCAGTGGCGTGGCTTGTTTTGCGATATATCGATTGTTATGCAATTTAGGCCTACGGAAAAGGATCGATAATCAGGGTGTTCACCTTAATAATCGATTCTTTACCATACGTTTAAATGGCATAACAATCGATACATCGCAATTCACGCCACGCCACTGAGTGGTCTACGTACGTCAGATCGCAAACTAAACGTTACCGTAGCAGTCTATACGATACGAAAATATGGCAATCTCAATCTTGACGCTTCGGCTCAGCTATACCAAATTGTTTACACTTTGAACAATAAAGGGTGGGAAATGAACAATGTTTGATTGAGAAGCCTGCCAAAACCGTTGTGCGCGCTTTGACTCACGTCAGGTATCGTATTTTTGGCAACGGGCAATTCAAATTTCACGTAAGCCATGTAACATTAAAACGTTGGTATCTTAGTTAGGGGTTAATTTCAGTAATTTTTGATGCAAGAATTGTGTTCTCATGAAATTCTGGTCAAAGAACATGTATCTGAATGCTTAGATTCGTACCTCGTCTAATGGTCCATTACTTCATTAGGAACTACGCTGCGTGGTAAGCAAGAACGCCGTAAATCCATCAAGATTATCCCTCGTTTTTTGGAACTTAATGCTTTACAACATAAAAGCTGCTTTACAGACGCACCTCAAATTTTCAAGATAAGTTCTTGATAGTATTTGCGAAAAAATTCCGTAAAAATATCGTCCCAAGGTACAAAAGTTTTTCTACTATGATACGTTGTTGCCAAGAAAAGTTACAACGGCATTTACGGCGTTTTTGCGTTGCACGGAAGTACAATATCTGGTTCATTTTAGAAACATCATACTTGCTATCACTGGTAAAAAAAACCTCTTGGACCAATGCCGCGGTGCATTGACTTAAGAGTACAGTTTCTTGTCGCCGGATTTAAGAGTCTTGAACTCTTGTTTCAAGCGGATTTTGCATTGATTCAAGCGGATTTTGCATTGAAACAAGAGTCCAGACTCTTAAATCCGGCGACAAGAAACTGCACTCTTGAACCAAGAGGTTTTTTTTTACCAGTGGAGTTTCCAAAAGTTCAAGGAATTAAATTTAGAGACTTTTCCTGGTTCTCTGCGATTTTTCCATGTATACTGATTGTGAGACATTGAAAAAACTCGTCAGCATGGGATCTGCGGATTTTTGGCCAACGGCGAGTGGGAATCGAACCACTGCACGGTGGGACGTATTCCCGGGAATGGTTTACGGCTACCGCGCTACTCAATACACACGCATTGTGTTCGCGTGGATTCATAACTCGCCTTTAGCGAACCAATTTTATTTTGTAAACATGTCCATTGCGCTCGGTCATTGGACACGTCCGTAGCGAAGAATGAGTCACCTTCAACACGGCGCCTCATGCCCGCCGTTTCTCGATCCTCTTCCTCGAATCCTTCGCCTTACTCCATTTTAAATTAACCTCAAATTTACCGCATGAAATCGCCGCAACACCATGTCAGTCAAGTCTGTCCTGTCGCTTCAGCTGAAAAGTCGGAGAGTGCCCATGCCGAAGATCTTCCTCACATCCGCAGGGATTTTAAGACGGATATTCGAGAATGATACTGATCCCATAGTCCGTCCGTACTATACTGCCGTCTGCCGTGCTAAGGGAAACGCAAATTTTGATTGGAGTTCCAACGCACAGTGGATCGAGTCGAGTCGAGGAGAGTGTGGACATGAAATTTTTAACTAAAACTGCAAATTTTGTTGTTAATTTTGTCACATTTTACATTCAAGGGGTGCCCATCGAAGAAAATTTAACGGTAAAACCAATGGAACGACTTTTAAAACCTGCAAGTTATGTATAAACGGAGTTGTGAGCTTTTAAAGTTTCCAAAGTCAGGGTTGCCACAGAATTTAGGAAATGAAATTCCCTGACATTTCCCTGATTTCCCTGACACATTTTGGTGAAATCCCCTGACAATTGAAGATAAGCCGGATGGTTAAGAAGGCATAATTAAAAATAGTTTTCAGGCCAATTTTCTTGTTCAAAATCTCAAACCCATCCTAGAAAGCAAATGAAGGTGATTTAACGAATTTTCCCTGAGATTTTCGTCATTTTCCCCGACATTTCCCGGTTTTCCCTGACTTTTTAAAATTCTCTGACATTTCCCGGTTTCCCCTAACTGTGGCAACCCTGAAGGTTTTCCAGAGCTCCGGAAAGCATGCCGCTTCCTTTAGACGTCAACCATGAAAACAGAGTCCTTTGACAGGCGCAAGCGATCCACGGACCGGGGACCGGGGGAGAAAAACCCGCGTGGAAATTGTGTAACAAGGCACATGGGACATTCTGCCAGGCTTTTTCGAGCTAAAGCCATCGATCTGGAAACTATTCGCGGTGGGGACGTGCTCGGATCGACGAGGCCGATACGTGAGCCAATGTCGATGGACGTCTGCTTACCCATGACGTCATCGTGCGAGCCCCCCGCGTTCACCGATGATGCCTACTTTCCTTGGACTTGGGTGCGGAGCACGTCTTGACAACTGACGAGTAGTGACGAGAGCCTCGTCCCCGACGTCGACGTCGCCTCTTCCAAAAGGAGAGACGACAACGTCACAACGCTCCCGTCCTCAGGAGAACCTCTTAAGTCTCTTCCCACGTTGCCAAGTTTTTGGAGTTTCCTGAAAGGCCAGCAGCGTGCTATGATTGCAATGAGTAGGCTCGTACTTTCAAGGCAAGTTTTGTAAAGGACATCATTTCAATGGCTTTGAGCTCGTATCATGGATCAGATTGGGACGTAGCAGTGATTGGAATGCAATGAAAATGAGGGAGAGGAAGAAGAGAAGGAGGTGGAGGAGAAGGAGAGGGAAGAAAAAAATGAAAAAGAAGAAGAAAAGTGCCGAGAGGAAGGAGAAGAGGAAGGAGGAAAAGAGAAAGAAGGACAAAAAGAAGAAACGGAGAAGACAGAGCTTCTTCTCATATTCTCTCTTTTATCTTTTCTTTCCTTTTTCTCCTCCTCTTCTTGATCTTCTTCTCTTTCTTTCCTTTTTCCCTCTACATATTTTTTCCCTCCCTCATTTTTCTCGTCTTTTCCTCCATCTCCTCTCTCTTTTTCTTCATTTTTTCTGCTTATTTTCCTCTCACATCATCCTCCTATTCGTTTTATTCTTCTATTCCCTTCTCCCATGCATCTTTTTCTTACTCTTCTTTCTCTCCCCTCCTTCCTCCTCTTCCTTTGCTTCCTTCTCTCCTCTTCTTGTTATTCTTCTATTCCCTTCTCCTCTGCATCTTTTTCTTCGTCTTTATTCTCTCTTCCTCCTCTCCCTTTACTTCCTCCTCTCCTCTTCTTTTCCTTTTCTATCCTATACTCCTCCCTCTTTTTCTCCCTATTTCTTTTTATCTTCTTCTGTTTCGTCACCCTTTTTCTCATGGTCTCGTTCCTCTTTCTTTCTCTGGTACTTCTTCCCCCTATTCCTTCTCAACACGGAGAAAAAAAACTCGTGCGTGGGACCCGAAGTTCAGGTCATATGGATCTCTGAAGTTTTCAGATTAAGCATCTGAACACTTTAGGTCTAGCTGCCGAAGTTCGGATCATACATCTGAAACTTCAGTTCTTACATCTGAAGTACTTCAGATGTGAGAACCGAAGTACTTCGGATGTGAGAGCCGAAGTACTTCGGATGTGAGAACCGAAGTACTTCAGATGTAAGAACTGAAGTTTCAGATGTATGATCCGAACTTCGGCAGCTAGACCTGAAGTGTTCAGATCCTCAATCTGAAAACTTCAGAGATCCATATGACCTAAACTTCGGGTCCCACGCACGAGTTTTTTTTCTCCGTGAAGAATTCCTGGATACCTCTTCTCCTTTCTTTTCTACATTTCTCTCTTCTTCTTTTTCTTCCTCTTCTGCTCCTCAATCTTCTGATTTCGAATGAATCTTCATCCGACTCATCGTCGCTCCCCTTGACGTACGGGCTTATTCCTGTATTTCCACATGAGCATCAAGAAGCAAAGCAGCGTTATACTGATCACAGGGCTCACGCGGAAATCGCGATGTATCGATCATTATGCTCCTTTAACCTATGGTAAAGAATCGATTATTAGGGTGTTCGCTGCGAACACCCTGTTTTTCGATCCTTTTCCATAGGTTTAAATGGCATAACAATCGAAATATCGCAAAGCACGCCACGCCACTGATACTGAGAACAGGGCTCCCTTACGTTAAGAGGAGCGAGCCTCGAATCTGTGAGACTAGGCTCAAAATTCGGCAACATTGGAGTGTTCATACGTCGTTTCACGTCACGTCAGCGAGACAGAGCCCGAGGAGCAACGACGACGACGATAGACTAATTGCCCGGGCGCAGGCGCAGTCGCCAACGAACCCGACCATCGCGATAAGATAAGAATTTTTATGCGCGCTGACGAGAGAGATCGATTTGAGGATAGAGATCTCCGCCGATTTCCGCCCGATCCATCGAATCGACTGCTGTTCTGCCGTGCTAAGGAAGAACCCCGTATGAGCCTTTAGACGTTGCCAAGTATCCTCCGATAAAAACCGAATTTACTGGGGAAATGGCGGATATTATTTTCCGAAATTGTCAGACAATTTTGTACGCAACTTAATCTAAAATATCTGAAAATTTTGAGGAAAAATATGCATGTATGTTGTCAAAAATACATGTTTCATCAAGGGAAATTTGGCAACTCTTGAATTTCCATACGTCGTTCCTTCTTAGCACGGCAGCGCTTTCCTGCACCGCTCATTTCGATCGACAATCTCGATGGACGATTTGTCCGGTGGAAAGTTACATAAGCGATCAATCGATCAATTAGTGGAGCCCATGGTCGATCCTTATCTTGGAGCTACTGCTCCTGCCTGGCGCCCTGGTGCGGTGTCCGACTCCCCATTCGTCGCCGTGCCGGGGCTCTAAAATGCCCGAGCTCCAACAAATTAGGCAGGAGTAGCGACCGATGGGTCGGTTAGTCGGTCAAATCGTGTTTCGGTGATTGGATATTACATGGCTCGACAAAAAATAACGAGGTTTATCGAACGTGAGCTACCGCTGCACAATGGATCGAATGAATGGTGAAGGCCGGACAAAATTAGGAAACTTTAAAAGCTCATAACTCCGTTCATACGAGACTTTGAGGTTTTAAAAGTGGTTGCGTTGGTTTTCTCGTGAAACTTCCTACATTATGCACCCCTAAAAATTTAAAATGTGACGAATTAAACTCAAAATTTGCAGTTTTAGTTAAATATGTTGATTCCGACCTCTTTGATTAACTCGAATCACTGTGCGACGTCTGAAACTAATGCGTTTGCTGACTGAACACTTAGGTATTCCTCTTTGAAAGTACTATGGGCGACAATCTGTGTTTTTTTGTTTTTTATGGTGGGGGGGGGGGGGTCGGGGTAAGAAAAAATAAGAAGGCACGGACCAACAGGGACAAAACTTTAGAGGCGGAGAGTTGTGTCGGACTTTTTTTGGGCGCCTCGTTCAGACAGTGCTCTGAGTTATTAGGCGCCCTGCAAGTTTCCATTTTGAACGCATTTTGCGCGTGGCCTGATGATTCCTGAAAGGGATAGAAATCCGTGGACAGCCGCTTGGCGACCAACTCGTCGACTCCTCTTGGGTACTTTTGCTCTCCGACGCTTGGTATTACTTCATTGTTGGCAGTTGAGTGACTTGTTAACGTGTTACATTGCCAAGTGCACTAAAGCTTTCTGCCTTCCTGAGGCAAAACCTCGCATGAACAACAGGATATTGCCAGGTCTCTTCCCATAAAATAGAAGTTATCCGGAATTTGAGGCCAGTGTTCGAAACTCACAGATGCCAACGCGCCAAATGCTCCTAAAAAATCGGCATTGGCGCCTAAAAAATGAAGGCTCTGCGCCAACGTGGCCCCTAAAAATTGCCTCTCTCCACCCCCCAAATAAATCCTAATTTTTCTGTTTGGTGATTTTTCGAAATTTCCCCCAAGTTACAGTTACTGGTTCTCTGTAACTAAAACATCTTGCGTCTAACTTTTCACTAAATGCGCCGTGATATACAGGCAAAAAAGCAATCTAGCCCCTAAAAATCTTCAATTGCCCCTAAAAATAGAGCTTGATGCGCCACATGGCTCCTGAAACTCAAAGGTGAGTTTCGAACACTGTTTGTGGCTTAGTCTCTTAGAATTTTTCCAGAAAATTTAATTCGCTCTTCATTTTAGCATACCTGACATTTTTAAGGAAAAGACTTTATATAGGATTCCTCAAAATTAAGTATTTTATTGGAGGAAATTTGGCAACATTTGAGTGTTTATACGGCGTTTTACCTTAGCACAGCGGCATTGTACACTCACGTGACACGCAGCTCGACAGCCAAGTATAATGTAGAATGAGGTGGGTACTGCCCGAGAGAAATGCTCCAAGTCCGAAAGTAAAAGTTCTCGCCGATCCTCCTAGAGGACCTCAAAAAGAACACTGTACGCGCTTTCAAACGTTCCCAGATTTCCTTTGATAAAATGTGAGTTTCCAGAGAAATCCGTGGGTATTTTTCTCGAATTTTTCAGCGAATTTTATTCGCGATCGAATCTAAATTATCCGAAAATTCCGAGAGAAAAATTCATTAACTTCTTCACAACTAAGCACTTTATCGAAGGAACTTTGGCAACTCTCAAATGTCCATACAGCGTTTTAACTTAGCACGGCAGTACTCATCTCGGGTAGGGCAAATCACCATTTTCGTGTTCGTGCACACTATGGTTTCTTCCAGTTGGCGATCTCATCAATTCACATGTGAAGCATAAAAATAGTTTGAATATATTATTAATGTAACGAAGAAGATCAAAAACCAATGCGCACTATACAGTTTCAACCAACAACTTCACAAATAACGAAATTTCCGCGGATTCCATGAAGTTTCTCCATATTTCCGCGATGCCAGAAGAAGTTTCTTGATAATTCCCGGTATACCTCATTTTCAAGATTTCTGAACTCGGATAGCTTAATTACTCGAATTTTTCAGTACCAAGGAAACTGCGTATTATTAGCAGCTCTGGTGCTTGCACTAGAGCTGCTATTCCGGTCGGTCCCTGCTGGGGAGTATCAATGGACCATGTTACATTGGAGAGACCGCGCGTTGGTTGATGGGAATCGGCGCCATTTTCGACTATGTACCTTGTCATGACTTTATTTTATTGAATATTGTTTTATTGTTAGCCAATGCTATGTTGTGTAGTGTATTTTTGGAATCATGGTGATACAGTCAATAATTCAAAACTTGTCTGTGCTTTGATCTCGTGATGGAAAAAATGTACTTTACGTTCAAAATTTGAAATTTTGAATTTTAAAGCTTTCGCGGTTTTTTGGAAGAATGCAGTGGTTGGAGCTTCCTAGGCATATTACTCGATATCAGCTGATAGCAAACAAAGGTTACCAAGGAAACCGTAAACGTTTAATAACTATCGTGCGAATGCGTTGGAGCTTACTGCTTGTTTTTTGAACTCCTGACGATGAGTTGAAAATCCCGTAGAATTCGGAGACGGGCTATTCTACAGTGACCAATCAACGTCGAGGATTAACGGCACTTTCTCGTGGATCCACCTACGGTTTTTATAGCCTTGAACTTTAATCGCGGCGTCTTTAATTACCTTCGGAAAGTAACTCGGGGCTCGTAAAAGGCCACGTCACGTGACCATAAAGAAAATCCAAGAGCGACGGAGATCTGACGTCATGTCGACGAGGCACCCTCCATGATCGCACGACAGCCGCACCCTAGACATTTTAATCCGACCGATGCGAGTTAAAAATCCGGGAAAATCTGCCCATTGAAAACTTTCCGATCTAAAATTGGTCCTGCATTCTGATTTCTGCATTGAGGTTTTCCCCTCATGGAGAAGGAAAAAAAAACAGAAACAAGAACTACATACTTTGAACTCTTCTGTGCAGCTTCAAATATGCAGTCCATATCAAATTACATTCTAGGGCGTCTGCGGTCTCGGGAGAAAACAGATTCCCTGACTTTTCCAGATTTTCCTTGCCGAAACGCGCGAAATTCTCTGATTTTCTACATCAACAATTTGCACGCGTAAAACTGAAAACGAACGATTTTGGCATTCATTTCACAGCAAATAGCAGGTCCATTAGAACCATTTTACTTCCGATGTTTATCAATATTTTAACAGACTAAAATCACAATTCCCTACAGAAACTCATTCTTCTGTTCACTATTCGGAGTGTCGCTTACAGCACTGATTCTCGCACCAGAATGTGAATGCAGCTTGGTTTGAGTGTGTGAACAACGCTGATTTATTTTTTCAAAATTCCTGTTTTTTTTTCATAAAATTCCCTGACTTTTCTCTCATTTCTCGGGCTTGATGAAAGTGTCTGAAAATTCCCAGTTTTTCAGTCCTGTAGTAGACTCCTTGCATTAGTTCGCGAAAGGCGATTGGAAAGATGCACGAAGGAATTTTTTGATAAGAGACTGTTAGCAACGCAAAATTTTTTACCAATGTTTGTTATACTGTAGTGCTTCATGAACTCCGTCGACATTCCAGCTTTTTTTGGGGGCTAATAAATGGAGGTGTTTAGGATTTTCCAAGAATTTTTTAGGAAGCAGGTCGATGGGCTCTTACGACCTTTATCATTCCTCTTTTTGAAATCAACAATTTACGGGGTTCTTACGGACTTTTACATCAACATCATCACGGACTTTTACATCTTTTTTGATCTCAACAATTTACGGGGTTCTTACGGACTTTTACATACCAGTCACCATATAAAAATTGTAGATTTTCTATAAGCTTTACGACACTTCAATGTACTTCGCTCAATGTTATTAATTGTGGGGTTAAGCACACAAAATACCGCTTAAAATTCCTGAAAGAGAAAGGTGAAGGAAAGGCTGACGATTTTGCAGAGCGAAAAAACGGGATAAAATGACTTGCGAACGGAGACATTACTCGACAGGGAACCGTGCCTTTTGTCTCAAGGAAAAAAAGGCACTACTGACAAACCAAAAACGATATTGAAAATATTCAGATTGAATGTTTCAATATAATTTGCATCATTTGACGACTTGCGCATTTCAATAAATTCCTCACGACTGCGTTCAACGAATAGGAAGCCATGTGTGATTCTAAGGAACGTCGGTTATGTAACAAGCCCTCCGAAAAGTTATTCGATAAGTTCAGTTACGTCAATCGATTCACAAATTAACATAAGTACCTAACCTTATGGTGGTTTGCATTCTCTTTGGGACTGAAAATATTGGCTGTATCTATTTTGAGAACCATTCATTGCGATTAATTATTCATACAAATAACCCCACCGACAACTCGCAAGCAAACAAGCGTGTAACTCCATGACAAAAAATTGGCAGCGTTGAGCGAAATCGCACCAAACGCTTTGAGAAGCAAGAGATCTACTCGTTAATTCGTTGACAGAATTCTCGATGAAAGAAAGTGTTCTTCATAGTAAATCAAGTACTTGGTTCCTCTCCATGGATTCAGTTTCCTTCTTAGGTGAATGTAAAGGTGCCGACTGATCAATTAGCTTCCTCCAACATTTAATTGGACTACATTTTGCAATTCGGAACTGTAATTTCTGGCTCATCTGTTAAAATACTTATGTGCGTGGGGACATACGCTGTTTCTACACTGAGCCAGAAATTGTAGTTCCGAATTGAAAAATGTAGTCCAATTTACCTTATTTTTTCTTTTTAATTATACAATTATAATAGAGAACAACAGACAAAACAAAACATATTGATGGGTCTGTTGCGCGCTAAACTTAGGACAAAATTTCTTTTTTGCAGATCTAATTATGGAAAAAGACATCGAGTCGTTGGTTAAAAGATGGCAAGCCTTAAAAATGACCAGAAAGAGTGACCAGCTGGCTAATCAGCGATATGTTCTGGTGATTGGTAGATTCCCTGACTCTCCCTGATTTTCCCGGTTATGCAGACCGCCGGCAATCCTGTGAACAGCACCAGCAGCATGAGTGGTGAAACTGGTAGACAAAGCGACGAAGAAGACAAAAGGGATATGGAGGGATCCTATTGGCGGAGGCGGGTGGTTGCAATGGACAAAGGTGGAAGGTTATAGACTAACTAGCGGCAACCCACGAGAAACACTACAGTTAGTCCATCGTTTACTCCCTTGTCTATAGGTATAGGTTCACCCATTTCAACTAATAAGGTCACTCAATACTCCCTATGTCCTCTTTGTCAGTATCTCAGTCTATCAATTTCAACGACCAGCCCGCGATGTCCTTTCCCTGAACGCTGGCCAAACGGATGGAAAACAGCGAATCCCGCGAGGAGAGCAAAAAACACCAGGAACCGTCAAAAAAAGAAAAAAACTGACAGGGTCAGTGGGGTCAAAAAAATAGACGGAGATAATCGCTGGGTACCCAGCGAGAAAAAAGCTCTCGAGTAATTCTTCCGTGCTAAGGAGGAACGCCGCATGAACATTCGAGAGTTGCCAAATTTCCCTAGATAAAATGTTCATTTTCGAGGAAAGTTCTGAATACTTTTCCGTAAAATTACCGGGAATGATAGGTGAAACTGCGAACGAAATTATCTGAAAAATCGGAGGGAAAATATTTACACGTTTCCCCCGAAGATTCGCGAATCGCCAAAGGGAATTTGGCGAGGCCTGAGGGTTCTTACGGCGTTTTTCTTTAACGCGGGAGAATTAATTATCGATCCGTGGAGGAAGCGTTCGTCGGGTGGGAATGAAATGGAAACCGAACTCGGGATCGACGCGGCGAGCATTGCCGTGTTACGGAAAAACGCCGTATGAGCCTTACGACGTTGCCAAGTTTCTTCGGATAAAAACTGAATTTATTCAGAAAATTCTGAATATTTTGTCCCAAAATTTTGAGACATTTTTGCACGCAATTCCATCTAAAATATCTGAAAATTTCGCCGAAAAATATGCATGAATGTCGTCAAAATGCGTGTTTTAACGAGGGAAATTTGGCAACTCTCGAATGTTCATACGGCGTTCTTCCTTAGCACGGCAGAGCACGAGGTGAGACTGAGGTGACTCATTAATAATGCGGCGAATCCATTGTTCTTGTTTCGTTTGTGACATCGGGATCGGGCGAAGCAGCGCCACGGAGCATCCGTCAAAAACACGATTAGCATTTGATGCACGTCATTTGCCGCATTTGCCGGCTGCATCGCGCCGAGTCGAGCGTCCGACTCGATTGAGTCATTCCTCGAAGAAAGGACGTTTAAGCTTACGGTGCTCTTCCCATTGTGCAACGTCTTAAATAATTACTGACGAACCGATAGACCACTGCACTAGAATACTGCCGTGCTAAGGAAGAAGGCCGTATTAGCCTTCAGACGTTGCCAAATTGCCTACAGTGAAACAAGAATATCCTGGTAAACTTATAAATATTTTCCCCCAATTTTAGCCAACTAAAATACTTCAACTTGAAACTTTCATACTTTACTAATATACAAGCCAAAACAGTAACTACCACGCTAAAGTACGCTGGGAAAAAAAAACACATTGGATCGAGAGTCCAGACTCTTAAAAACATCGACAAGAACAAGTACTCTTGATTCAATCGGAATCTAGCTTAAATCAAGAACCAAGCCTCTTAATTTAAGCGAATTTCGTTTTGATTCAAGCAAAAATCCGATTGAATCAAGAGTATTTTTTCCTGTCAATGTTTTCAAGAGTCTGGAATCTAGGTCCAATGTGTTTTTTTTCCAGTGTACGCCCCAAAGAGACGTACAGGAGATACATTTTGTTAAGTTCGCTAATCTCATAGTAGCTGGTTTGCTTAGATGCTCTTAGAACATTAATTCTTGTTATCTATGACAGCAAATACTCTACTCTAAATATTTAAGTTCGCGAGTAGAAAGAACAAGGGAGTCAATATTAGCTTAACTCATAGCATAAAGAGTGATAATCGTGTTACACCCTAACACTCAACATTCTGAACATAGCAGTACGTCTTCTAAGGTTACCTCCCTTTGCAATCTAATGCTCCTTTTTTTCATTTGCATTATTCTCAAAAACAGCGTGAACTGTACGGGTTGTTCGTTGTTTATAGCTGCTGCTGAATTTTTAAAAATTGAATTCTTCCTCGTCAGAAAGCCGCACTTATACTCGAGTGCCTAGACAGTAAGCAATTTTATCGTCTTCGTAAATGACACTTAATCTAGGAATTATGGTCGACAGTTTCAGATTGTTTTCCTTCCTCCGATGCTACCAACGACACGATCAATCCACAGTGCTGCCATAATAGTTAATTATGAGAGTAAGAAATGCGAACTAGGAACTGATAAAAAGTTCTGCGAAAAACAACAGCCGTAGTTTCGATTCTTTCTCTTTTTTAAATGGATTACACAATGTTGATGCGATGGCATCGTTAATTTCAAGGAAAAATATGCATGAATGTTGTCAAAAATACATGTTTGACCGAGGGAAATTTGGCAACACTCGAATGTTCATACGGCGTTTTTCCTTCGGCAGAAATAGCGTGCGCACCTTGGAACTTGGCGCACTTCGCGAGTCAAGAGCCGAGAGCGAGACTAAAAATCGGGGAACAGCGCGATACTTGAAGTATCCATCTGGCTTTGCAGGCGCTTCCCTCGATCGTCTTCGCACAAAGTTGACTGTTTCGGCGATTTTTCTGCGGACGATGAGGTCCTTTTTCACACACACATGGGGCCAAACGCTTGATACAACTATTCCGACTTCCAAGTTGGTAAGATTGCGAATCCACGAGATGAGGGCGAACGTGAACTCTTTTCGGCAGACTCAGAGACTTTAACGCATGAGTAGAAAAGTGCATGGAACGAAATACGTGATACAATTATGGGAGAAATAAAATCCTCTAACCACAAAATGAAGGAGAAAATTGTGTTTTGATACATTCTGACTATTCGGTTTGTCAAACCCAACTTTCACTGATAAGTTGACACTCCTGATAAGTGATTTTTTATTCCCGGACAATTCCTGTTATTTATCGGGTATTATCGGTATTCTGAACACTGCAGATTTATGGCTTCAACTTTATTTTCCTCTTCCAGAACTCCTACTTCTTCCCTAACTCCCAGACTGTAGCGATTTTGCAAGTTGGCAAAACTCCCCCCCCCCCCCCCCAAAGAATCGATTGTTTTACATACATTTAGATGAAGGGAAAACAATGTTGCCAACTTTCTGGAACAGGGTTGCCACAGAATTGAGAAAATGAAATTCCCTGACATTTCCCTGATTTTCCTGACACATTTTGGCGAAATTCCTTGACAATTGAAGATGTGACGGATCGTTACATAAGGCATAATTGAAAATAGTTTTCAGACAAAATTGGTTGTTCGAAACCTCAAACCCTTTCTAGAAAGTGATTTAACAAATTTTCCCGGGCATTTTTGTCATTTTTCCTGACATTTCCCGGTTTTCCCTGACTTTTTAGAATTCCTTGAAATTTCCCGGTTTTCCCTGACAGTGGCAACCCTGCTGGAATCGCCACTGCTCGCAGACCCTTTTAACTTCCCTCGTTTTTTTTCGGTTTCCTTAATTTTCCCCGAAGAGAGGCATACTATGAGCGGAGCGTAGTAAGGAGGTAGGATGCGGGGGACTTACTTTTTCTCTTTTGGCGTGTTTTTTGAGGTTAGATTTGCCGTTGATGAGGACGTTGTCTCCGATGAAGGTGACGCTGCACCTGGTGACTTCCTCGCAAGCGAAGGCGTCCGACTCGTTTTCGTTGTCGTTCTCGATCTCGTTGTCCGTCGACGACTCCTCGCTGCTGGCCCGCCGCCGTCCCAGGTAGATGATCCCCGTCTCGTGAGGGCCGCCCAACTGCAACATCACAAAATCACACTTCGTTAGATTTCTCGTCCAAAGATAGGGGAAAACATATTCTATTGGATTAGGAACCTTCGGTGTTGCTAAAAAGAGCTGAAGATGCAAAAAAAAAATGAATGAAAAATGAAAAAAGGGGAAAAGGGAAGGAAGGGGTAGAGGGGTAAAGGGGGAAACGGGGAAACGGGGGGAAGGGGGCAAAGGGGGAAAGGGGGAAAAGGGGGAATAAGGGGAAGGAGGGGAATATAAATGTAAAAAAATGATGGAAAAATGAAAAAATAAAAGACATTTAAGAAATGGAGAAAAATGGAAACAATGAAAAAATGAAAGAAAAATAAATCTCGAAACAAAATGAAAAAAAAAAAAAAAAAATGAAAAATGAAAGAAAAATGAAAAACGGAAAAAAATGAAAGAAAAAATGACCCTATAAACCGTACCATAAACTTTCATTTAATAATTGATCAGGAACTTAAAATGTTGCGATTAAACCACAATTTCTATTGTTCTTTTCACAGCCCATTCCCTGATTTTTACGAGCTCATTTCCTGATCAGAAAGCAACATTTTCTCCCACTTCTCCGGATTTGCTTGCGAGAAACCATACAATTCTCCAGAGTTTCAAATATTCATATCGATTGTTATCATGTTTCAGCCGATTTTTGGTGCACAGTCTTTTCAATTCTGAAAAGATTTCTGATGTTTACATTGGGTATCCGCTTGATGAAATCTTTTCTAGTATTGTTTATGATCCACAGTTGTCAGATTAAACGATAAAATGTGAATAATACTTTACATCGGTTTAAATGGGGAAAAGTGCTGATTTCCCAGCACAACGTGGCAAATATAGTATGATCTGAGACTCAGATATGTCATTCAAAAGGTTAATAATGGCGGCTCAGGAACAATAACCTACACTCCAAGCGGTAGAGGAAGAGATTCCAGGTTTCCAAAACAGATTCCCTGATTTTCCTGATTTCCCTGAAAATTTTCATTTCCTTCCGAGCCCCGGTTATTTCCGGATTCGGACACCATTGATTAAACACCCGAAGCGGACGTTAGGAGCTCAAAAAACTGCAAAAGCAGAGGGTACGGGTGAAAAAACTAGTTCCGGACTACGGCATTAAATTCGCTTGAAGAGTTCGATTTCGGACTACGTAAGTCGGATCTCCAGCTACGGGCGCGCGGGTGGAGGCGTCGTAATTAGGCGCTTAATTCATCTCCGATTTCCTTGCGGGCAATTAAACAGCTCGAAAAAGAAGACAAAATCGAGGCTCTCGACTTTCGCCGCGGGACCAGCGGTGCGTGACCGGAGCGGCACACGGTGGAACGAGTCGATGGTGGAAGTCGGACAAAATGTGGAGACTTTAAACGCATATAACTCCGTTTATACAAAACTTTGAGGTTCTAAAAGTGGTTCCATTGGTTTTCTCGTGAAATTTTCTTCTTACAGCCCCCCTTGAAATTTAAAATCAGGGTTGCCACAGAATTTAGCAAATGAAATTCCCTGACATTTCCCTGACACATTTTGGTGAAATTCCCTGACAATTGAAGATGTGACGGATGGTTAAGAAGGCATAATTGAAAATAGTTTTCAAGCAAAATTTCTTGTTCAAAATCTCAAACCCATTCTAGAATGCGAATGGAGGTGATTTGACGAATTTTTCCCTGACATTTTCGTCATTTTTCCGGACATTCCTCAGTTTTCCCTGACAGTGGCAACCCTGTAAAATTTGACGAAATAAACATCAACATTTGCGGTTTTAGTCAAAAATTTCATGTCCGACCTTTCTAGTCGACTCAATCCACTGTGCGACACCCGAGGTGTTGGCTGTTGGCGTTGGTCGTTGCGGAGTCTGCGGACAACCCCCCCCCCCCCCCCCCCCCCGGGAGAGAGTCCATTCTCGAGGAGAATCGGCGACATCCATCAGATTAACGCCGGATTACCATCTCTGCCGTGCTCAGGACAAACGACGTATGAGCCATTACACGCTGCCAAACTTCCCCGATTAACTAAGAATTTTCAGAGAGACTTGTGAATAATTTCCGTCTCAATCTCAGTCTACGGCGAGTGTAATCGCACTTTGATCGTTAGTGTCTGAAAATTGAGAATTTGCAGGTGTCTGATAGTTGAAGAATTTCGTGTGTAAGGGGAAGAATGTGAACACGAGGATAGCATTCAGTGGCGCGGCGTGCTTTGTGATATATAGATTGATCTGCCATTTGAACCTGCTGGAAAGGATCGATAAACAGGTGTTCGCAACAGAACACCTTAATGATCGATTATTTACCATAGCTTCGAGTGGAAAAATACCGATAATCACTCACGCCTCTCCACTAATATGACAAAATAACCTAACCTGCTAAAATACTTGTGTTTAAATCGGAAATGCCGCTGGATGACGTAACAAGGCGGCACATTTTCTCACTTTTAAGCCTATTTTTTTACTATTTCCCGCACATCAGAAAAAGATTATGATAATTACTGCAAACTCAGCTCATAAAGCACTCTCAGATGAGGCGCTAAAATTTTTGTGAGCTGATTCTCCGTTGCAAGGAAAAAGATTCATAATTTTCCTGAGAAATAAACATTTACCCGAGGAAATTTGGCAACATTCGAACGTTCATACGAGGTTTTGCCGCACGCCCGCGAGGCTAACCGAGCTTCCCTGGCCCAAGGCTATAAAGAGGATGCAGAACAATGATATACTTAAAAATCACTATCGCCGAAACCACGCTCAATTGCCTCGAGATCCTATCCCGAGTATCCACGCCACGCGCTTTTTGTTGTGTCTACGGTGCTTTGACACGAACACTCTTTCACCGAACAATGAGACTGACTTTCGGTTGCTTCCATTTCCATTTCTATCTTTAGGTACTGAGAATTTAAAAAAAATGAAGCTGGCGCGGCGTTTTGCGTGCTAATAACTGGCCTCTCACATGGAAAAAAAATGAAAGGAAGTGGCCACATTTTCTTCTCGATAGCATTAACCAGAATCAGTCCGAAACTAAAAACGTTGCGTAACTTCCTCTCGCATGTTCTATTCATTCACACGGAAACTAAACAACACAACGCGATGAAACTTTCAGTGAATTTCTTCTTGATCGTGATGAATACATTCACAAACTTTCAAGAATGCTCGTTGGATTTCTGGTACAAAAACACAAGACGAGATGCAATTAGGCAACAAACGGTGTATCCAGGTACATTTCTGATTCAATCGGTCCATTTGTACCTATCTACGTCACAAGTCACGACTTTTCCTTCCTTTCAACA
Source organism: Bemisia tabaci (assembly GCF_918797505.1). Taxonomy (NCBI): domain Eukaryota; kingdom Metazoa; phylum Arthropoda; class Insecta; order Hemiptera; family Aleyrodidae; genus Bemisia; species Bemisia tabaci. The sequence continues at coordinate 28,382,722 of NC_092796.1, forward strand.
GATTTCTAGCTCCTCCTAACACACTTTGCTTTTATCTCTCCTCGCTGTTGATTACTACAGCGCCTGAATGCAACTATTTCAGCTCCAGGGCTGTCCGCATTGCATACGCAGAAAATTGTAGGCGCACAAGTTTCTTTTTTGTTGCATTCACATTGACCCGCGATAAAATGTGCTGTTTTGAAGCGAGGAAATGAATCAAAGTAGAGGTGACGCTGAAATACATCGTCACGGGGTGTCTACCTCTTCAAAATAAAATTAAAATTTACGAAAAAGAAGAGATGAAATCCAAGAAATTTCTATGACAAATCGTACACCTATACCTCCAGAAAGCTTCAACTTGTATGCAAGAGGTATCCAATTTTCAAAATGCTCCTATTTTCAGAGCCTCCTTCCGCAGTAACTGTTCCCCCACCCCAACCCTTTCTACCTCTTGTCAACTGGGCTTGCGACTGGACTCAAATTTCAAAATGCCCTGACCTTTCTGAAAAAACCCCGGACCAATTCGTCGCTTCCCTCACGAAAGAACGTACCTAACTATATTTCAATGGTGCCAAATTTTCCCTCGCATATTAAATTTTAATCAGAGGCAAAAGACCCTCCACTGGCCTCTAGGCGACAGGTGGAAGCTTTTACTTTCGGGGATTCAACACTTCCTTATGGACAATTATAAGGGAGCAACAGTCATCACTCTGTTTTCGGCTGTTGACCTACTTACATGGTGAATGATGAGCTTCGGGTGACGTCATGAGCCGAACAAGTTTCCCAAACTTCGACTTGTTTTGGCTTGTTTGCAAAACGAAACTGCCAATACGTTGTTAAACATCAACCATGTAGGTAAGTCAACAGTTAATTGTTGAAGTCCCGAAAGAAAAAGCTTCCACAATTATTGTAGAAGCTTTTTCTCGGCTAATAAAGCCGAGATTCGAGAAGAGGGTCTCTTGTCTCTGATTTTTACCAGGAAAATCTTGAGAATTCCCTACTGAGAGTTTCGCTGATTTTTCTTCTGATCTCAAGCAAAAATCAGAAAAAAATTTGATAACAATTGCACGTGTACATGCCTGTGAAAAATTGAATCGACGGAGTCAATTATGCAACCTTCCTTCGTCTGGAAAACGACGGATTTGGTTCTCGTTTTTCTCAATATTTGTCGGTACTTCATTTCTTAAAACAAAATCCACAATCTAGCAACCACTGATCGATATGCTCCGTTGCCAAAACGGACAAATGCCTTAATTCCCAACAAATTGGTGCTTCCAGATTTATCCTAACCGTCATCACCCTGATCAATTCTGATCGCCCTTCCCTCGGAAGATTCCTGAACCTGCGCGTCTACATCCACAACATTCATCTCCACTCGACACAGGTGGAATCGTACGACACATCGAAATAGAAAGTGGAACCTCTTACTTTTCATTAAAGCTGCGCCACTTGGATCGTAAATACGAGTTAGGAAAAAAAAACCGCTGAAATTGGTCGGCGCGAAGTCCGCTAATGACTTGAGCCTGAGCCGGGCTCCAAGTCGAGAGTAACACTTAAGCCGACGAGTCGAGAGTTTTACCATTCATGAATTCATTACGCGCCATGTTGCCAGATCCCCGTTCGACTTTAATTATACGCAGCATCTGCCGGGAAGTAGGCCGATTTTCCGCGCCGCAACAGCCGGCTCTCGCCGTGAAATCGGACCTTTGGTGTAGAATCCCCGAATCCACTTGTCCATACTCCCGTGCTAAGTAAGAACGCCGTATGAGCCTTCAGACGTTGCCAAATTTCCTTCGATAAAAATCAAATTTACTGGAAAAATTGTAAATATTTTCCCCCAAAATTTTCGGACAATTTTGTACGTTTAATCTAAAATATCTGAAAATTTCTAAGAAAAATGTGCATGAGTGGTCGCCAAGAAATACACTGCCGTGCTAAGGAAGAACGCCGTATGAGCCTTCAGACGTTGCCAAATTTCCTTCGATAAAAATCAAATTTACTGGAAAAATTGTAAATATTTTCCCCCAAAATTTTCAGACAATTTTGTACGAAATTCAATCTAAAATATCTGAAAATTTCAAAGAAAAATGTGCATGAATGTCGCCAAAAATACACGTTTCATCAAGGGAAATTTGGCAACTCTCGAATGCTCATACGGCGTTCTTCCTAGAAGTTTCCAGCACTCCCGTGCTGGGGTAAAACGCCATATGAACATTCGAGAGTTGCCACATTGCCCCGGATAAAACACTTTTTTATGAGGAAAATTATGCGGGTTTTTCCTTGACATTTTCAGACGTCTTAGATAGAATTGCGGACGAAATTTTCTGAAAAAGTTGAAGGAGGATATTTACAATTTGCCAGTAAATTAGGTTTTTATTGAAGGAAATTTGGCAACGTCTGAGGGCTGGTACGGCGTTTTTCCTTAGCACGGTAGCGTGGTAAGATAAAACGCCGCACAGTGAAACGAGCTCACTGGAAGGAGACGGACACGAATTTGTTGGCTAAAATTTCAAATGTTGATGTTTACATACTTACAAATTCAATTTCAAGCGCGCGTTCGCTGAGATGAAATCTTACGGCTAAACACAATCGAGAACTACTTTTGAACTTCTTTGCTTCATATTTTCGAAATGACAAGCTGTCGAGGGTTTCCGGTTTTCGTCCTCGACTTCTCTTCAGCGTGACGCTCGGCCAATTAGTGTGCGCCTCGTAACTGAACATTGAGAGGTGCGCAGAATTTACCCCGAATAACATTGATTAGTGAATTCAGGAATGCAGAGATTATGTCACCTTCTCTTTGAATATTTTTGGAATCGATTTAGATCTAATTATAAATAAAATTCTCTGAAAAATTCGGAACGAAATATTTACGAATTTCCCTAAAAATTCGCATTTTATTGAAGGGAATTTTGCAACGTCTGGAGGCTCCACGGCGTCTACTGCCGTGCTACGGAAGAATGCCGTATGCGCCTTTAGACGTTGCCAAATTCCTTTGATAAAATACGAATTTCCTGGTAATCTTATGAGTATTTTTCCTCAAATTTTTCAGATAATTTTGCTCGAATTCTATCGAACAGTCCTGAAAATCTTGAGGGAAAATATTCATAACTTTCCTCAAAACGGTACATTTTATCCAAGGAAATTTGGCATCTCTGGAATGTACATACGGCCGTTTTCCTGGGTACGGCAGAACACTTACAGAGTCTCGATAGACGATCAAGTGCCCATCCAAATGAGAGGGAGTCGGGAGCCATCAGCCATCAGACCTGAAATCGTTATACTTCGCGTTATTTGCAAATGAAAACTTGGCGGAGATGTTCCGTCTGGCAAAAATGAGGAATGGTGGTACTCCATTTGATCGAAATTAGACGACCCTCCCGATTTTGATCAAAACATAATAATGCATGGTAAGCAACAGCCATCAAATTAACGGTGTCTACTAAAACAGGCTGGCCAAAAATACTTTTATAGTACAACTTGCAACACATTGCACTTTACTTTCAAGAAATGAAGAGAAAAAATTCCGAGAATTACCAACAGAGGGAATGTATCACTTTCATGTGGCACAGATTGAGGTTTTAATGGTTGAACGCAAACCGCCGATAAGCAAAAAATAACGAATACATTCAAATGCCAATTTTTTTATCTTCAGTGTTTTGGCAGTGACATATCAGCTGTCATTTGACGACCGGGAAAAAGGATCCACTTTTTTGGAGGAAACAATTAAGGGGCCTCTTTTTTGGAAGATCGGTTAGCTGAATTCACGAGTTAGGTTTAATCCATACAAAGTGTGGTTCTCTTCGACAAAACAAATTCCACCCTTGAGTAATCCGACGCCCTGGGTTCTTTTTTGTGATGCAATCTAATCCTTATTCTGAATAGCTGAAACAAACTATGTCAACCTGCGAGTTATGAACAAAAAAACTGATTTATTTCGACTAAGTTGATTTTTTCCCCGCAGAAAGAAACTACAGAAGAATCCTGCAGCTCTTCAAGATCAGTGTTGGGTCACAGTATGTCAAGAAATGTTCTTAAATTCTATATCAGCGACGACTTAAAATGATTAAGCCCCTCCAATACTATAAAACTAAAATAAAACCATAGTTCTTTCTGCCCTTATCTCACCTGTTCTAGAAGTGCTCATGAAGTGTTTTTTTTAAAGTTTTTTCGAACTATTTTTGAAAGTAAACAGGGTGCCTACTTTTTTCATGTGGGGAAGTCCTGATGAAATCCAGATTTTTCCTGATGTTTGACTGCTAAATCCTGATTTTTGGCCGAGAAACAGTAACTTCACAAAAATTGCTCGATAAAAAAATTCGATCTGACGGCCAACTTTTTTTAACGACCAATTTTTCCTCAAACCCTGATGAAATCGGGATTAAATCCTGATTGACCTCAAATCCTCATAGAATGGGGAAAATTCTGATGCTAGACACCCTGGTGAAGACTTGGCGTTTGAATTCTAATTATGAAATCTAATTATTTGGAGCTGATTTGTAAGAGATTCAACCATCGAAACAAGATGGCGTGACACGTGTAACAGGGCCATTGAGATCAGATTCGAAACTGCGCCTCAAAGAGAAATTTAGAGCATCCGTCGAAAATTTATGCGGCTGTAACCCTCTCGGCCCCGGTCATAAATTTTATGACCTCTCGTCGATCTGAGCGGATTCATCTTTCACCTCTCACTTGCGCGCCATTCGAGGTTCGGCTCGTGCCGGGCACTCGCGAAGTCGGCCAATCACCCGCTCAGTTTTTCAGCTCTTCGGCAGGTTGCCCGGAACTATCCTGCCGTGCTAAGGAAGAACGCCGTGTGAAAATTCGAGAGTTGCCAAATTTCCCTAGATAAAACAAGTGAAAAACGTGTGTGAGAAAAAGGTCCTCATCCTCCGGAGGAAAATTGCCGGAATAATCAACTTCGTGCGAAAACGATCGTGGGAAGCGCCTGCAAAACCGGATGGATACTTCAAGCATCGCGCCGTCTCCCCGATTTTTAGTCTCGCTCTCGGCTCTTGACTCGCGAAGTGCGCCAAGTTCCAAGGTGCGCACGCTATTTTTGCCGAAGGAAAAACGCCTTTTGAACATTCGAGAGTTGCCAAATTTCCCTTGATAAAACATGTATTTTTGGCAACATTCAAGCATATTTTCCTTGAAATTTTCAGATATTTTAGATTAAATTGCGTACAAAATCGTCTGAAAATTTTGGAAAATAATATTCGCAATTTTCCCAGTAAATTCGGCTTTTATCGCAGGAAACTTGGCAACGTCTGACGGCTCATACGGCGTTCTTCCTTAGCACGGCAGTGAAGTGGAGATACGTGGATCCACACTTTAGTTTTTGATATCCTAAATAATTCCGGAGTTTTGCGGGTATTCCATTAGTCTTACGCGGTATGGTCCATTTCCGTGTTCCTCATCCGACCAAATACCGGCAGATTCCCTCATCTGGCCCACCCCCGATTCCTTCCGACATGACGCGGTCGAATATTCCCGGGCTCGCGGCCCCGTACGACGCACAGTGGATCGAGTCAGTAGGAGAGGTCGGACCAAAGTTGGAAACTTTAAAAGCTCATAAATTCGTTCATACAAAACTTTGAGATTCTAAAAGTGGGTCCATTGATTTCCTCGTAAAATTTTCTTCCAGGAACTACCCTTAGAATTTAAAATGTGGCGAAATAAACATCAAAATTTGAAGTTTTATTAAAAATGTCATGTCCGACCTCTCAGATTGAAACAATCCACTGTGCGGCGGCGCCGGGGGCCGCTCCGACGTTTGTCGTGACAACACAACACAACACAACACATCGGACGAAACAACAGTCATGATGACGATGACGATTACCGACGTGCTAAGGAAGAACGGCGTATGAACATTCGAGAGTTGCCAAATTTCCTTCGATAAAACGTTTATTTTTCAGGAAAATTATGAACATTTTTCCTTGAAATTTTCAGGAGTTTCAGATCAAATTACAAACAAAATTATCTGAGAAATTGGTAGGCAAATATTCACAAATTTTCCTGAAGATTAGTGATTTGCCAGGAGAAATTTGGCAACGCCTGAAGGATCATACGGCGTTCTTCCTTAGCACGGCAGGTTACACGACACAAAGCAGCGACAGCGCATCGTTTGTTGCCGCTTGTGGAGCGCGCCGCACAGTGGAGCGAATCATCAGGAGAGATGACGTATGACGTTAACCACTACAAAGCCAATTTTGAAGTATCTTACGTCACATTTTACATTTAGAATGTTGGTTTTCGCGGATGATTTTATGAGCGAACCAATGAAACCGTTTTTCAACTCCTTCGATTCGTATCAACGAAGATATGGACTGAGTTTAACACAGGGTTGCCACAGAATTTGGAAAATGAAATTCCTGACATTTCCTGATTTCCCTGACCTATTTTGGTAAAATTTCGTGAGATCTGAGGATCTGACAGAAGGTTGAGAGGACATAATCGGAAACAGTTTTCATGCAAAATTTGTGGTTCGAAACCTCAAACCCATTCTAGAAAGCAAACAAAGGTGATTTAACACATTTTCCCTGACATTTTCGTCGTTTTCCTTGACTTTTTAAATTCCCTGACATTTCCGGTTTTCTCGGTATTCCCTGACTGTGGCAACCCTGTTAATAGAATAATTGCAGTAATTCTACCTACTTTCATCAAATGGAAATCGAGAAAAAGACGTTTAAAGTTCTACCCCACCATAAGACTGAATATTAAGGACATGCGAGGGGTTTAGTTAAAGGCCAAAATCAGCTCACCTCGATCTTCAGTTTACGACTTGAGGGTGTCTACTAAAATTTCATTCTGGATTTCCCTGATATTTTAAATGAAATTTCCTGATTTTTGGCGTATGAATTAGATTTAACAAATCAAAATAATCGATTAGATGACTTAAATGTTTGAAAAATGGTTGAAGCAGTCAGAATTTTCTGATTCGTCGCAAACTTGCTGGAATCGCCACTGGCTGTTGCGTTGCCCCAAGGTCCTTGCCTCTTCTCAGATTCGGCCATTACAAATTTAAGGCAGTCGTTTCCTTTGACCTAGGATCACTTACAAAAAATGTGAGGGGTTTGTCCAATTCTTGTTCAAAAGTTCCACGGCTGCATGCCTGAAAGTACCTAACGGGCAGAAAGACAGTCGACAATTTGAGGTAAGGGATGGGATTTCAGACCCCAAATGAGAGTGCAACCTCTATGAATTCAAATCTATGCAGATGGGAGTTATAATCTGAAGTGATTGTTGGGAACTCTAGTGGTAAAGGCAGCGTATATGACTTGCCTTTTTGCATGAAGTTACTGTTTTTGAGCGGGAGAATGCTTAGCGTAGAATATCCCGTCCATTTGTCGTTGAGAACTTAGAGTCTAGAGAATAACAGTGCACATTGTTTCGAATTTTACAGGTTCAACTATCCCATTTGCCTACAGGCTACATCCATTTAGCTGTCCGTTCTCACAAAGTTCACGGTCGATGCCTGGCGCTGGCGGTGCGGGACTTTTAAATCACCCTGTATGAGTTTTTAAAGTTTTCAAATGGAATCCGACCTCTCCGGCTGTCTCCCCACTGTGCGACGCGGCCGGGGGCCGAGTGCGCGAGCCCACTCCCACCATACGTCGACGAGCCGAGCCGAGCCGGGTCTGATGGTCTAGTCTGGTGGACTCAAGATCAAGTTCAACGGCTCGAATGCAGGTGAAGGTGGACGCTGCGCCGGCGGGGGAGGGGAGGGAGCCGGGCCTGCCAGGGGGGGAGGGGGGGAGGCGAGGCAGGACCACGGTGGTGCACCTGAAACCGGCTTCGTTGTTGCCGCTATGCACCCGCGGACCGAACGCGGATGAGGCCCAGGGAAAAAAGTCGCGAGCCTCTTTAGGGTGGACTAGAGTCCCTTTATACTGAAAGTCAAGACAAGGAACCACTGATGGTCCCGATTTAGCCTCACTGTGTCACAAACGGGAATAGATAGATTTCACAGATTGCAAAGATTTCGTAATCTTGAATGGCATCCAGAATTACGTGTTCGCAAGGACTAAACTGAATAGAGTACGGACGAACGAGGAATTTGGAGGGCCATTCCAAGACTACTAATAACATTGCAATCGTCGAAATGTAATCTTTATTCCCGCTTGTGACTCATGAGCAGGTGTATGTACTGGAACTCATCAGATAATAGGACTCACATTGTCTTGACTCGAGGGTAAAGGGACTACGCTGCCGGTGGCGTGGCGTGATTTGCGCATTATATCGATTGCTTTGTTATTTAAGGCTATGGAAATGGATCGATGTACAGGATGTTCGCAGCGAACACCTTAATAATCGATTCTTTACCGTAGCTACAAAGGGGAAACATCGAAAATCGATCGCTTCACGCCTCGCCACTGCATGCCGTGCTAGGGAAGAACGCCGTATGAGCCTTCAGACGTTGCCAAGTTTCCTCCGATAAAAACCCAATTAACTGGGAATATTGCGAATGTTATTTTCCAAAAAATTCAGAAAATTTTGTACGCAATGAATCTAAAATATCTGAAAATGTCAAGGAAAAATATACATGAGTGTCGGCAAAAATACATGTTTTATCAAGGGAAATTTGGCAACTCTCGAATGTTCATACGGCGTTCTTTCTTAGCACGGCAGTACGGGACTCGTTGTAGCCCGCCGCACGGCCGCCACAGGATCAACAATTTCAGTTACGGATTTGATTGACGGAATTTTTTGTGGGTCCGAAAGAAGCTGAGATTCTAAAGAGCTTGAAATGTTAGGGTCCGGACCCCGGTTTGGAATGTTGAGGTGTGCAGAGGCGTGGAGTGCTATACGATAAGTATAAAGATCAAAGTACAGGATTCAAAATATATCAGATACCTGAGGCTTTTGCATCAAACGCTACTTTTTTGATGAGACACTCACGCACCTACAAGCGCCTGAAGTGACGAACTGATCCTCTCTTTCGTCAGACAAGATCAATTTTTGTAGAAACTCTGATCACGCGATCAAACTACCTGTCAATAAGATGAGAAAATGCGCAATCCCTACGATCACGTGCGCCAATCAGAGCTTAATTCTCAAGCCAGTGGCGATTTTGCACAGGCGCCAACACTATTTTCGTTCTTTTAAATTAAAATCCATCAAAAACATCGATTTTAGGTGAGGCAAGAATCACCAAGAATCTATTGTTTTACAATGTACATTTAAATCGAGGAAAAACAGGGATATCAACTTTCAAGAATCGCCACTGCCGTCAACATTTGGCGGTTCTCTAAATATTGGAGAGAGTCAAGATTTGATTTGAGCATTTAAGTGCAGCATTACGTGAACCTCATCACTATTGACGAGTAGTTTAATAGTGGCGCCAGAGCTCCTCTGAAAAAGTCCAACAAGAAAGGAGAAAGCAAAAAAAAAAGGCAATACATGACACGTAATTAAATTAGGCAATACATGACATGTATTGCCTGATTTTGTTTGCTTTCTCCTTTATTCTGACCTTCGAAGCACAAAGCTACTCAAAAGAGTTCGATCAGGAGAGGATCTTGTCCGAGAGGACATGGAACAGACCTTTGTTTTTTCCCCTATAAACGCCGATGCATCACTTGAGTCAGAGAAAAAGGGTGATTTGATGAACTCAACACTACTTAAGAGTCTATTTGGAGACTAATTTTCACACGTCAGTCTTGTTAATGTTTGCTCAATATTCTGCGCCTCTGTAAGGTTGCATCGCTGAACGCTGACCGCGCATCATTACTCAATGGAAGCCAAACAACAAAGTCTTTACAGTGGGTAGGTGGAGCGATGAATGGTTGCTTTCAATATTTACTTACAAATGACTTCCACTACATTTGCAGCGAGTGCTTGAACTTTGTAGCCTCTGCTAATTATTCTAGGTTAAGACTTGGAGAACTATAAGTTTTTAGTAATGTAGGTAACTAAAGGATTGCTTTTGATTTCTTTTGCTTTTCTTTGCTTATACTTCGTAAACATGGTCAATAGTCATATACATGCCTTAAACATTAAAAATTACGGTCAGGGTTACTAACTTTTGGGTACTCAAGTGGCTCAAAATGCAATCAGTTGCACTCAGTAAAAAAGGTTCTTTTTTTTTTACTTGATGAGGGTTGAAATATTTTTAACAGCTTCATATGCGCAGTGGATTCCATTTTAAATTCTAAGTAGGCGGCACTCACTACAAAATCACCAACATGATAAGATTTATGTTTCCCTGCTCGCATGTCTACTCACAAAAGACTTGAGCGAATAATACCAACATTGCATTGCATGAGCCAAAAGAGTACAGGATGCGTGATACAACTATTTTAACTTCCGAGTAGCTCAAATTGCATAGCCACCGAAATGAAGGAACTTTGGTTCTCTATTATTTTTACTGGTTTTAACTTGAACGATTTCATAGGTGCTGGGATGACAAAATAAGTAATACGACTATTTAAACTTCCGAGGAGCTCAAATTGCATAGCTGCTGAGATGAAGGAGAACTAAATTTCTCTCTGATTCATTCATCCGTGGGACATTTGGGTTACATTTTGCAATAAGGAACCACTGTCTCTGGCTCTCCCATAAAAGCACATACCTGTATCGGGAAACCAATAGCATGTATGTTGTTCCTAGAATGGGCCAGGAATAGTGGTTCCTTATTGCAAAATGTAATCCATTTATGGTACTTCATGTAGGTATAATCATGAATGACTCTTCCCGGGTGACAATAAAACATTAGGTCCGCGATTCTCGGTTATCTGCGAAAATGGAAGATACGTATTCGGTATTGAAAGAAGAGGAAAACCTTTAAAGTAAAATAAAAAAAGAAAAAACCCCAAGATTTGACAGTTCAAAAATTAGCCAAATTCTTTACTGTTTCGCATTTCGCCAAGAGACGGAAAATGAAGGAGAGAAAGTTGATATTTCCAATTTAAACAAATGAGTTTCCGTACTTAGATTTGATCATTCCGCGGTTTTTCCCTCGAAGTAACACATGTAACTCGTGGATACTCTCTTTCTCTCCCCTGTTCGGCTCCGTAATCCTTGAATTTTTTACGGATAAAAACGAGTGCAAAAAAAAAAACAGGTTCCGATGAGAAACATTCTTTTTAGGGAAATCTTTGAAATATTTCGCAAGTAACAGGAGAAAAAACCTTTTTGAGTCGATCGGGGTAGGGATAATCCGACCGCGGTTAACCGAGGCTCAACCATCTTGCCAGATTCCCGCATTTTTCCACGCACTTCCGTTAAGAGCCGCATTTTTTTCACATCCATTAGTCGATCAATGCTGCGCTTAAGAAGAACGTCGCAAGAACAATCGGATGTTGCAAAATTTTGTACAATAAAATATTCATTTTAAGGGTGAGTTGTGGGTATCTTTCATTGAAATTTTCAGGTACCCTGTAATAAAATAAAGAGGATATCCTCTACAATGTTTGAAAAATTAACCCAGGGTGCCTACTAAAACAGGTTGGCCAAAAATCAGTACTTTTATAGTACTTTATCAGAACATTCCCAAGAAATTCAGTACCTCCTCAACAGAAAAATTCAGTTCTTTTTCAGTACCTCCATTTGACGAAATTCGAAAAATTTTAAACATTTTAATTTCTCGCTCAAATTGCGGCAAAATAGACAAAAAAATGAAAGAAATTCCGGACCCTCTTACGGAATTTCCGTACTTTTTCGGTACTTCCGAACCGCCCTTAAGAAATCAGTACTATTCCGGACTTTCCGGAAATTCTGGACTTGAAGACACGCTATAATCGCAAGTTTCCTCAAAATTCTTAATTTCTTAAAAGAAATTTCGCAACGTATAAATGTTCATACCACGTTCTTTCTTTGTACTGCTAGGAAAGAACATCATATGCTCATCATGTCCCTGCCTTTCCTTTACTAAAAAACACATTATGTATGAAATCGTTGAAGTTAAAACCAGAGAAAATACTGTAGAAACAGAGATTTCTTCATTTCGGCGACTATGCAATTTGAGCTACCATAAGGTTAAAATAGTTGTATCGCGTAATTTGTTTTCCTAGCTCTCGTACAAGATCCTTCAAATTTAACGAATGAAAACACTAGAGAAAAGAAGGTTCCTTTATATCGATGAGATACAATTTGAGCTCCTTGGAAGTTGAAATATTTGCAGGGCCGGATTAAGGGGGTGGCCATATGGGCCGCGGCCCATGGCGGCAAAATGTAGGGGGCGGCAAATTCTGCGATCTTTTTGAATGTAGGTATCAAAAAAAGAGAGGAAAGAATCGGATTCAGAAAATAAATTACAAACGAGAAAAGACGACAAAATCTCTCATTTCCTGAGAATGAAAGTATAGTAATTTCTAATTTTGTCGTCTTTCGGCGATACAAGAGACAACACCTTAAGTTAGTCGAGTTAAGAGAGAAACCAAACACGCAATTTGACCTGGAACGGAGCGGTGAGGCGGTCGGCATGAAACGCATAGCGCCTACAAGACTGCATGAATACTTCACGCATTGCGTCAAACACACTGCGGTCAGCAGCAGTCGGCTTGAAACGCATAGCGCCTACAAGACTGCATGAATACTTCACGCATTGCGCCAAACAGTGCGGTCAGCAGCGGTCGGCGTGAAACGCATAGCGCCTACAAGACTGCATGAATACTTCACGCATTGCGCCAACACAGTGCGGTCGGCGCGGCGGTGGAAGTTAAAATTATTAACCACATTTATGTTTGTTCTTTCATAATTTTTTCGTTCGTTTTTTATAATGGAAGGCCTTGTCCAAACAGGGATGGGTTTACGGAACTGAACTTTTGTTAGTGTTGACAGGGCTTTCACAAAAAATGTGCCCAACACGAGTAAACGCGTCTCATACACCCCTCTCCCACCGGCACGTTCACTTGATTGTTTTTCTAGATCGTATTCGACAGATCACACAGGTGAGATTATATTGATATCGATTGGTTCAATATGTAACCACAGCCTCAAAAGTCAATTTAGAAATCTGAGGTAACGGGTCTCATGTGATCGAATTTTTATTCTCTCGAGTACCAAATAGCAATGAAACGTGAAATTGTTAGGAATTTTCTCATTTTCAGCTTTTCCAAATTAAATCCTAAAATTTTTGTTTGAGGTTATGTTCTATTGTTTTGAACCAAACGATACATCGAACCACTGTCGAATACGATCTATTGATGTTTCAAAACGAATGAGAAGGGGGCGGAAAAATACAGGCGGCCCATGGGCGGCAAGTAGGTGAATCCGGCCCTGAATATTTGTATCGCGAATTTTCTACTCGCGGCTCGCGCAAAGTTGATACTGTTCGCTTGAGTCTTGACGAGTGAAAATTAGAGTACCTGTGTACGGAGAGTACATATAATGAGAACAAGTCGAAATATGGAGCTTTTGGGGCTTAAAGGGCAGCCAACTCTCCGACACAAAAAAGTCACTGGCAATCTTGAATTCCAATATCAAACCAAGATGGCCAAGAATGATCATAAATGAGCCTTCACCCGCAAAAATGAATAAATTTATGGAAAAACTAAGTCAAATACGTGCTTCGCAAACAACGGGTGGTAAAAACTGTCATAATCAATCACTCTGGATAATACGAATTTTTAGGTTGGCTGCCTTTTGGACTCTGGGAGCTCCATCACCTAACCTCCATAACCTCAAACTTACTTACCGATATATCCGTACTCTCTCTTACAGTAGAGTCCCTTTATACTGAGAGGGAGTCACAAACGGGAATAAAGATTACACAAAGTGAACGTTTTTCTTAATCTTTGATCGGCCCATTCTCAAATTCCTTACTCCGTTCCTCCTCTCATTCCGTTTGTTCCTCGTCGAATCCGCAATTCCTCGGCATCGGTACATTCCAAATTATGATCTTTGCAATTGGTGAAAATGTAATCTTTATTCCGTCTGGGACACAGTGGAGTCCTAAAATACGGGAACCAATCAGAAATGGATTTACATTGTCTTAACTCTCAGTATAAAGGAACTTCTAGTTGGAGCTGCATGGAAGTAAAAAATCATTCGCGAAATATTCCACGAAGATCCCCCTAAAAAACGTCTCTTTCCAAACCTGTTCTTTCATATTTCACAAATTGCGCTCGTTTTTAAACAACGGTGTCCACATGGCATCCACGTAGCGCCCCCCTCTCCCCTCCGTTCCCGGTGGCGGAACTTGACCCATCCTCGAGAGGCAGCCAGTCCGGAATCCCGGGCCACGGCAACAAGGTTACCCGTGCTCGATTCACACATTTTTAAACTGGAGGCATCTCCACTCACACTCACACACTCGCACTGCTCGCCGGCCGGCGCGGCGCTTCCAGCAGCCCCTGCTCCACCCCACGGGGGCCCGGCAGGGGCGGGGGGGGGGGGCGCCGCCGACAATGACCGTAGCGCGACGTAAACAATAGACCGCGGACGCGATCATGGCTCCCGGGAGATCACGGCCCCCGCCGCCGCATCCGAGAATCGTCCGCGATCAGCTTCTCCGGCGCCGCGACGCCACGATCATCGACCCCGAATCCAGAGCGAAATCTCCGACGGACTCTTTCGGAGGCTCCGATCATGTTACCACAGTACCTCTGCCGTGAGAGCAAAGAGAGCAGTAAGTGCGAAAATCAAGTTTTGAGAAACCGGGCTCAGCAGCATCCACTGGGGGGAAAAAAAACACATTGGATCTAGAGTCCAGACTCTTAAAAACATCGACAAGAAAAGTACTCTTGATTCAATCAGAATCTAGCTTAAATCAAGAACAAAGCCTCTTAATTTAAGCGGATTTCGTTTTGATTCAAGCAAAAATCAGACTGAATCAAGAGTATTTTTTTTTAGTCAATGTTCTCATGAGTCTGGACTCTAGATCCAATGTGGTTTTTTTTCCAATGTCTGACCGGAACATTTTATTGAGAGAAGCCTCCGTTCTTTCTCAAATTATCACTGATCGCCCGAAAGACTCCTGGAAATCGTTTGGATGATTAAAAATCGACTGATCTAATTCCAATTACAGGGAGAGAATGGTCACTGCGGTTACGACCTCGACCTGGCTTAGCTATCTATGGCTGAAAGGGGCCTTCTGGGGCCCTGGATGAAATGACGGGCGCTCTTCCATTCGGCGCTCGTACCAGGAGGCCCTGAATTCACGCTACTTGAGGCTTGAGGTATCTCAACTAATTCGCGCGTGGGATTTTGTCATTTCATCGGCCGAGGCTATACACTCAGAGTAAATCATTGATTCTTAACAGTGTACACTTAACTTGGTAGGATCAACTAAAATTTCATCTTCCGAGTACACCACGGCACACGAACGCGAAAAAATTCTCTTGAACGGGGCTGGCGAACAGGTTGTTGACAGGAGACGCGACGGCGCGCGGCGGCGGTGGAAGAAAGGTCAACATCCATGGCCTGGGAGGTCTTCTGCGGTCTCTCAGGTTGCGGAACCGTTAACAATATGCAGACGGGAGCCCGGGCCATGAGGAGCCAGCCGCAGCTCGCAGCACCCTCACTTGGCGACGCCGTATAGGCTACAAATTCATCCGCAACTTCCTTGATCATGATACGCTGCTGCCCGAAAAAAGTTCAGTAACTCCAAGTTTCAATTATAATATTCAGTGGCTGTCTACTCCACTATAACTGGTAGGCCGAAAATCGGTAATTTTACAGTAGTTTCCTTAGACTCGGTGCCTCATCGACAGAAAAATTCAATTTTTTTTCAGTACCTCTATGTGACGGAATTCGAAAAATTTCGAGACTTTGAAATTCACGCACGAATCGGCGCACAGTGGATCGGATCAGTGAGAGAGGTCGGGCATAATATTTTCGACTGAAACTGCAAATTTTGATGTTTATTTCGTCACATATTAAATTTCAATGGATGCTAATGGAAGGAAATTCCACGAGGAAACCAATGAAACCACTTTCAGAACCTCAGAGTTTTTGTATAAACGAAGTTATAAGCGTTTTAAGTTTCCGAATTTTGTCCGACCTCTCCTATTGGCTCGATCCACTGTGCGGCGTCCGTGACCGTGACTTTTTTAAGGATGAGCGATTATATTGTAAATGAAAGCTTTACCTCTACTTAGAGTGCTCGCTAGGAAATCTTGAGTACTCACCTGAAACATAATCAAACAGAAAAAGACGAATTAGTACAAAGTAAACGCAATGCCTGGGAAAAATATAATATGAGCCCAAATAAAAAAAAAACTAGGACAAAATAGCACAACGGCATATGAGGTGAAAACATGAGGGGCTCACGTAAGGTGAGGAACGTGTTGATGTCACTCGACAAAGTGGGAAATATGAGTGCTTGTTTATGCCTATATGCAATTGAAAAACAAGATTCCAGCAGGAGACTTTGGAGAAAAAGTGCCTCTCAAAGTACTGGGCCATTGTCGGCACTGACTTACAATTTTCATAAGCTCCAGCTTCCATGGACTCCAAGGCAAACAAACCATTTGAGCCACATTACGGAAGGAAATGAGTTGGTATACCAGGATAATATTAAATACTTTACAATACACCTGCTTCACGAATAACTTGTTTCTAAATCCGGAAAAGGGCCCTGAATTAGGGCTCACTGATACCTAATTATCTAAAATCCTTGCTCCTTCACATTACCTTATCCTTTGTAAACATGAGGTAAAGTCTAGATCGTGAAGCAATTTGCAGGAAAGTGATGACTTAGTACTTTGAAAAATGGAGACAATGACATGTTCTGGGTTGAAGTCGGGCGGTTTGCAATAAAATCGATAATTTTTCCGTTAAAGAAATCTTGAAATTTGGCCGTGAAGCAAATATGCCGGACTGTGGTAAATATATGGACATTTTGAAATTCTTCCTACCCCTTTGCATACTTCACTAAAAATTCCCTCTTGAAATATATCTTAAATCTTTACCTATCGCTTCGCCGTTTTTTCGCTTTTTCCTTGCAGGACCGGATTAAGGAGGTGGCCACATGGGCCACGGCCCATGGCGGCAAATTTTGCAATTTTTTTTTAAATGGAGCTATAAAGAAAAATCGGTTTCAGAAAAAAAAATTACGAACGAGAAAAGGTGACAAAATCTCTCATTTCCTAAGAGTATATCTCTAATTTTGTCATCCTTCTGTGATACAATAGACAGCACCTTCAATTAGTCGAGTTAAGACTAAGAGAGAAACCGAACACGGAATTTGGCTTGGAACGGCGCGGCGCAGAGAGCAATGATGACGAGAACGTGAGATGAAAAGGAGAAACCCTCGGCGCGGCGGTCGGCATGTAACACATATTAGCGCCTACAAGACTGCATGAATACTTCACGCATTGCGCCAAAGACAGTGCGGTCGCTGCGGTCAGCAGCGGGCAGCGTGAAACGCATAGCGCCTACAAGACTGCATGAATACTTCACGCATTGCGTTAAACACAGTGCGTGCAGCAGCGGTCGGCCCGAAACGCACAGCGCATGTGAGACTGTATGAATACTTCACGCATTGCGCCAAACACAGTGCGGTCAGCGCGGCGCGCGGAAGTTAATATTATTAAACCACATGTATGTTTGTTCTTTCATAATTTTTTGGTTCATTTCTTATAAATGGAGGGCCTTGTCCATACAGAGATAGGTTTAAGGAACTTAACTTTCGCGCCAAGTTCCGTGAACTTTTGCTAGTAGTGTTGATAGGGCTTACGCAAAAAACGTGTCCAACAAGATTGAGCGCGTCTTATGCACCCTTCCCCCTTCGACACGTTCACTTGATGGTCTTTATTGATGTTTCAAAATGAATGAGAAGAGGGCGGCAAAATACAGGCGGCCCATGGGCGGCAAGTAAGTAAATCCGGCCCTGTTTCCTTGCATTACACGCATTTTTTCACTTTGAAAAGTACAGATTATTGCATTTTGTTTAAATTCAAGGCATTTGAGGAGATTTCAACATGTCTAGCTACCCAATCAAGTTTTACTTCTTACGGAAGACTTTTGGCCCCCCTTCCTCCACGATTTTGCTGAAATGCGGTCCCTGAATATTGGCCCCTGCTATGTACAGCGAAAATTTCCACCTCGAATCATGCACGCAGAAATAGGCAAGGAGTTACGTGAAATCATTCTGATGCCAATTGCGGTGCACGGGGTATCCAAATTTTTCATGATGGAAGGGGTGATTACGGCGTATTTTAACTGGAGAACATCTTCGAATATACCACACAGCACACGTAATTTCGCGGCACCACTCCAGTTCTAGTGCGCTTGCGCGGAAACGATGTAAACGCGAGAGCAGCCAAGTCGGGAACTCGCACACGAGATCACAGTGATGTCAAAGTTAAGGACCTTAAGCTCAACAAAAACATTCTCTAGAACTGAGCCATTTCTGCAGACGCTATACGTATGAGCTTGAGCGTTCCAAGGCTTCGTATTTCGCCGATCAAAAAGATTTGAGAGCCCTACTATAAAGTTAAATAATAAAAAATCTTCCGTATTATCACTTATTTTTCCATAAAAATAGATAATATGGGCGTCTGTTTCGTTTGCTACGTACGAAATATTGTACGTACAGGTTTTCACACGTGAACTACATTTTGCAAAGGCAGAGTTTTCATTATATCTTCCTTTTCTGATTCCCTGACCACCAAATTGCTCTTCTTAGACTTCAAAATTCCCGAATTTTGACTTCCTCTAACCTTCAATCAAAACTATCGCTGAGATTATTTTGTTCTTTTCATTACGCTGATGCTCTTTCAGTTAAAGACTAAATCTCAACTTTTGGAGATTCAAATTAAGTTTGAAAAAAGGCTCTTCGTAAGCTGTTAGGGCTCCCTGGATTGGCACCGGCTGAGATTGCCCACGAAGATACGCTTACTCATCAAATTCATGTCCTTTCTTATCAGTTACCTGGCTTTTTAATTTCGTCATAAATTCTCCGACTTTCCAGATTATCCAGAGGCCAAAAACCCTTGAATAGGAACCACTTCTCTGGCTCATTTTAGGGGCAATTCATGTGCCATTAGTTTCCCTCCACGGACAGGGGCTCATACATTGAACACTCATGTGCATATGAAAACTAATAGTATACATACGCAGTTTCTAAAATTAACCAGAGCTTGTAGGAACTACAATTTCTGGCTCATCCATAAAAACACTTATTAGCATACGGAAACTAATGGTACATACTTTGTTTCTAAAATGAGCCAGAAATTGTAAGTTCTAATTGCAAAATTTAGTCCAAAGCTCAAAAAAGCTTCGGATCGCTCGACGATTAGCTCTCTAAAGTTTGGTACACACTCTCGTGATACGAAATCACGGTGGAAAATCGATTCTCTTCCGCGCGCATCGGCAACATTGTCAGGCGACCTGGAAGCGGAAAAAGTTGTTTCCCTAACTAGCAAGTGCCTGGCTAACTTATTTTCTCTTCATCAGTAGCGCAGATTCACTGGGTGAAAATATTTCAATTTCACTTCAACTGGATTTGTGGATTTTATTTTTTCCGGCCAAGCAATTATACCCCCCCCCCCCTCCGCCCTTTCGCCTCACACATGGAGGGAGATCCATACCACACCAACTTAATACATTGATCAGCTAACATACCGATCTGCGACCGAGATCGGTAAACTTTCGTTTTCGTAACGAGTGTGTGCTGTATCGCGCTAAGGTACACTGTGCAGGCAACAAGTTGGAGAGAAGTGTCCGAGAGGCCTGGGCAAAGGACACCCTCTCGTGACCCAAAACGTCTTAAGAAGATATTATTTGTCGCGATTTTTTCGGCATTTTATCTATGTATGATTCTCTTCCCCCATGATGAATGTTTGATCAAACTTCAATCGGTCGTATTTCTGCCAAACAGAAATACATGCAATAAGATATGAGCCCTGAGACCAATACGAACATATGCATAACAGGGCTCAAGTCATGATGCACATAGTTCCGTTTGGCAGAAATACATCCAATCGATGCAACTAAAATTAAACTGATAAGAATGACTGAAACTGACAAAAATGGATGAAACTAATAACTACTGATACTTAAAAATTTTTAATAGCACTTTATCAATGTAACTGACATGAAACTGATAAAAATATAAAAAACAATATTTGAGGTGCGGAATGAAAAAGGCTTGTCCTCTTTTTAGGCAATTCTTAGTTTATGCAATATTCGTTTAGATTTTTGAAGTTTTCTGAGGCATCCCCAACCCTGGCCCCGCGACCAAATTCCCTTAAAATTCATGCACGTGGACACTTTGACATTACTCCTCTTGTACTTGCGTTTCCTAAATGATGAAAATTACTTAGATCCAACACTGAGAAATCGGGAAACTCTGGGTCTGGCGTTGATCGACATGAGTAATCAATTATGAATACTCTTATCTATTTCACCTTGGATTCACTTGTCCGATGCCCGAGTTTTCTTATCAAGTAGACATAACTACATGTAATTCTAATTATAATGTGCACTTCCCTATTTTGCGTGCGATAACATTCCAATCATTCAATATTCTCATGTTTTTCTGTTCCTCGGCGACTATTCACGTTTTCGCGTCTTATTCCTAACGCCAGTGGCCGAGAGGACAATCTGAACTGCGAAACCTATTTATATTTCCGGTCTGTCTTTCAATATCACCTAAGAATATAGAGAAACAGCAGTATATCGATGGCCAAATGCAAAACCACGCATCTTATTTTGGTGTTCCAAAATTTCCGCTCATTTTATTTCTTTCGAGGTTCCTTATTGCAAAATGTAATTTAGGAAGTCTGTAACCTCGCGAGCGGAGATACGTGGTTCTACACTTAAGCCATCGATAGTATCGTCTCCCGAACGAAAGAACGTACCTCTATTCCAAGATGGGAGAGAGATTTACCGGGCGCCTTCAATTTTGGCGGATAGGCAAAAAAACACACAATTCGTCGTTTCTCAATCGAAAGAGTGTAACTCTATTCCAAGGTTGCAAAATTGATTCAAACAATTCAATTTATTATAAGAATGTACTTGAGCTGTTTTTTCGCAAAAGTTTCCTGACTTCGCCGTGAGATCGGAAGAAAAGTCAGGCTAACTTTCATTCAGATCTGCATGAATAAAAATTCTTTGGTAAAAATGCAATTAGCGAGTGGAAATATGGCGAAATTGAAATTGAAATTTAGTTACGTTCTTTGGTGCGGGGGACCAAGATTTATTTCACTTCATAAGCTTTGATTCAAACAAGGTGTCTACTAAAACAGAATGGCCAAAAATCAGTACTTTTTCAGTACATTCCCAGGAAATTCAGTACGTCCTCGACGGGAAAATTCTATAATTTTTCAGTACCTTAATTTGAGGAAATTCGGAAAAATTTAAAAAAATTGAATCTATCCCTCAACCTGCGAAAATATGACAAAAAAATGAGAAAAATTCCGGACCTTGTTGCGGAATTCCGTACTTTTTCAGCACTTCCGGACCGCCCTTAAAAAATCAGTACTAATTCCGGACTTGTAGCCACCCTGATTCAACAGAACGTGGACTAAAAGCACGGATTTCCCCGTGAACACTCACAAAATTGTAACCGCCTGGCGACTAAGGGCTCCCCCCGCCCCCCAAATCACGATTGGGACGTCCTTAAAATCCGTGCAAAGCCGGGCGAATCCAGCGTGAAACCGTGCAGACACCGCTATTTAATTAACAAGCCGCTCCGACCGCGTGGGCGGGTGAGAGCGAGAGAGAGAAAGAGAGGGGGGAGGGGGTAGAAAGGTGCACTCGTAAAAAAATCATATTATTATTCGGCTCGGAAACGGAAGAGAAAATAGCAACTAGCGGTATACTCTGGTCTAGATTCCCTGGGATGCGCTGGCGTATGACGCAAACTGCGGCACTAGGAAAAAACGCCATTCCTCTAGAGTAAGAGCGTACCTCGATTTAAGTTTGCGATATATCGATTGATCTGTCATTTGAACCTGTGAAAAAGGATCGATTAACGGGATGTTCCCAACCAACACTTTAATAATCGATTCTTCACCATAGCTTCAAATGGGGAAATATCGATAATCGATCATTCACGCCTCGCCACTGCTCGATTTCCGCATGAGCCCCAGGAAGTATGGATTTATATGTAAGACAGGACTCACGTGGAAACTGAGGTACGTACTTATGTCAACGGAGCCAAGAAAAGTCATAAATCCAAAGCTCAAAAGGAAAAAGGTAATAAAAGCCAGCGTACTGCTCCGAGAATCAGCAACACTCATGTTCACTTTTCTAATTGGTTTTGCATGAATGATTTTGGGAAAAGCTGGCGACTCACTCAAACATTAAAATTCTCTTAGTTGTCCCATACTTTGATAGACGTTTTCTTGACTTTTCAATAAAAAGAAAAGGAAAAAAACGAGGAGGCAGGATGCAAGAAATGTCCTTCATAACTCAGAGATGATCCTAGAAAATGCTTTCCTGACCTTCCTCGTACGCAGTAAATTTTTCACCAAAAAGGTTAAACGCACACGCTCCGACTCAAATTTGGTTAATTTTTCACTGGAAGAGACTTCCTACAAAGCACGCGCTGACAAGTTTCTTAACTACTCTTGCCTCCTCAAATAAGCTCAGGTTTCCGGGTAATCAGATTTTCAGCAAACTTAAAAAAAAAACCCTCACTAATTTTGGCTACATCGCTTAAGTTTAGCCTGATTTTAAAAAAAAAAACAGAAATCTCTCTCGACCGTTTTGGAAAATTTGCACAAAAATTGACAAAAAATACCGTAATAATCGATTCTTAGCTCCAACTTCAAATGGGGTAATATCGGGATTCGATCATTCACGCTTCGCCACTGCATCCATCCTATTTTCAAATAATTTCGAATTTGAATCCATGGCAAAGGATCGATAAACAGGGTGTTCAAAAAATACCGTACTAATCGATACTTTGTCATAGCTTCAAATGGGGTAATATCGAAAATCGATCATTCACGCCTCGCGACACGAACGCAGACGAGCGAGCGGGCGAGCAGCGGGGCACAGCGCGCTTCCGTCGATGGCTGTCGGAGTCGCGACGCGGCGCTGCTCCGTTCCCGTTGCCGTCTCGAGTGCCCCCTCCCCCCCGCCCCCGCGAATTTCAATCAAACAGTCGCCCAACTTTAATCTCCGATTCAATTATTTAACCGGGGTTCTTTCGTAATGCTAACGCGCTTTTCCGCCGCCGCCCCGCCTTTGTTGTCATGTCTTGCGTCCGCGTCACTTCCGAGAACCGCGTAACGGTGCATCCGTCCGCTATGGGGGGGGGGGGGGGGGGGGGCGATGGAGCATACGTGATTTGTCCGCGTCGTCGCTGACGAATCCCCGGTTACGCGTGCATCGTTACCAGGTAATACTGAAAAATCACCATTTTCTCATTGAGTTTTACGGAATATTGCCGGGTTTCAGCGAAATCTGGCGACTGCGCACGCGCGTCCAATTGCGGCTCGCGCTTTCCTCGTCTGGGCTTACCATTTTCCGCGGTTCGCTAGGAGGAAATTGGTCGGTTGCGCGTGTCTCGAAATCGTGTTCGACGGTTGAGTCTTGTCGATCATGAGGGGCCAGGAACTGTCCGATCGCCGCGGTTTATGTGTCAAATTAGCGGAGATGTAGCCACTTGAGGACAGGTTGGATGACGTCATCCATCGTTTGTTGGAACGTACTGGTTCCTTCCCGTGCATGGTTCGCGAGGGGGAAATCAGCCGGTTGCGCGTGTCTCAAAATCCTGTTGGATGGTTGAGTCTTGTCGATCATAGGGGACCAGGAACTGTCCGATCGCTGCGGTTCAAGCGTCAAATGAGCGGAGATAAAGGCACTTCAAAATACGATGGATAACGTTTTTCATCGTTCCCCGGAAGGCAGAATAATACCCCTTACGGCTGTTCCGTTCTAGACATCGTCAATTTTTGCGCACTTACAGATATCTCATAGCCGATTAGACGAACTTCGTTGTTTTAGCTAATGGTGTCTACAGAACTCTTGACTGTGCTTATTTCCTGAGCTGATTTTTCCCAGATTTTCAGGAGCTCATTCCGTGATGAGAAGCCGAAGTTTTCTTCCACTGTCCCGGGATATCCTTGGAAAAACTACATAATTCTCCTCAGTTCCTGATACTACGAACATCAAATTTGTTCATCTATCAGCCGATTCTTAAGCGCGCATCCAAACCGTAATTCCGAAAGTGTTCTTGATGTTCTTATAGTCTAGTAAATGAAAGCTCTTCTTTGGATGTGATAATTTTGAGAACCAAAAATATCTTTTAAGAGGTCAATAATGGCGAAAATGATTTCTGAAAGGTAGAGGAAGAAATTCCCGGTTTTGGGAACAAATTCCCTTATTTTCCCCTGATTTCATTTACAATAAATTACACTAATTTGGATTTCGATTCTTGGAAGAGCGTTTCGGCTCTCTTCGGTAGCACGCTGTCTTGCTAAGGAAAAACGCCGTATGGACATTCGAATGTTGCTTTTCATCATATAAAATATTTATTTTTGAAGGAAGTTATGAACACAGTACCTATATAGGGAGAGTATGGACAACTCGAAATATGTAGCTCTTACGGCCCAAAAGGGTAGGTAACCTTTGAAAACGAAAAATGTCACTGTCAATCTTTAGACTTCAATATCAAACGAAAATGGACAAGAAAATTCATAAACAAGCATTCTTCCGCAAAAATGAGTAAATTTATGCAAAAACCAAGTCAAATACGTGCTTTACCAACGACAGTTCCCAAAAATTGTGATTATAAAATCACTCTGGATAATTTGAATTCATAGATTACCTACCCTTTTGGGGTCTAAGAACTCCATCACCTAACCTCAAAATTTTCGACATGTCCATACTCTCCCTATATAGGTACTTTAGTTATGAATATTTTTCCTCAAAAATTTCAGAGGTTTTAGATAAAATTACGAACAAAATCCTCTGAAAAATTGAAAGAAAAACTCGTCAATTTCCCCGAAAATGTACGTTTTGTCAAAGAAAATTTTGCTACGTCTGAAGGTTCATACGGCGTTGTTCCTTAGCACGAGAGGACGGGAGTCCGGTTGAGCCCCGTTTGGCCCCCGGTCTGAGAACTTTCCTCTCCGTTTGAAAGGAGGCTAAAATTCATAAAATCACGTAGCGACGTGGGGGGGGGGGGGGGGGGGGAGGACCAAAGAGACGAGCCCTGCCGCATGATAACATAATAATAAAAAAAGAAGGTGCGCGCGCGAGCAGGCATAGACACACGCAACGCGCAACGGCGCACAGTGGATCGAATCCATGGGAAAGGTCGGACATAATTTGGAAACTTTAAAAGCTTATAACTCCGTTTACACAAAACTTTGAGGTTCTGTAAGTGGTTTCATCGTTTTCCTTGTAAAATTTTCTTCTACAAACAACCATTGAAATTTAAAATGTGACGTAATAAACATCAGAATTTGTAGTTATAGTCAGAGATGTCATGTCCAACCTTTCTAATTGACTCGATCCACTGCGCGGCGAGAGAAAACCGAAACTCGCGGCGGCATCGAGCGATCGAACGTGGCACTCATTTTAATTTTTACTTTTTTTCACACAGTAACGAGACGGAATGCTCCAGCCATCCCAGAGCTACCCAACAGACGTCCACGTACAAACCGACGCTGACATGACGTCACCCGTTGCCGATTTGGACTTATAATTAATTGACGGGACGAGATTAAGGGTCGTGGTCGTTCCTCAGTAAACAGCTCCTTTCCTTGTGGAGCCACTGTGTGGTTGACCAGTGGCGTGGCGTGAATTGCGATGTATCGATTGATCCGTCATTTCAACCTAGGGAAAAAGATCGATTAACAGGGTTTATGTAACAAACACCTTAATAATCGATTCTTTACGATAAATTCAAATGAAAAGTTATCGACATTCGATCATTCACGCCTTGCCACTGTGCAAGAGTTTCATTTTGAAAGTCGAATGAGTTCAACATTCCCACTAAGTACAGTTCCAGCCGTACTGAGATCCTCTCATTTTCTACCTACTAGCGGAACCGACTTTTTCGACTGCATCTATCACTAACTATTCACAGGGTTGCCACAGACTTTAGAAAATGAAATTCCCTAACATTTCCCTGATTTCCCTGACACATTTTGGTGAAATTCCCTGACAATCGAATATAAGCGACGGGTGGTTAAAATTGGAAATAGTTTTCAGGCGAAATTTGTTGTTCGAAACCTCAAACCCATTCTAGAAAGCAAATGAGGGTGATTAAACAGATTTTCCCTGACATTTTCGTCATTTTCCCTGACATTTCCCGGTTTTCCTTGACTGTGGCAACCCTGTTTTCACGTCTCTAAGATATTTCCTTATTTTTCCAAGCTTTCCTTTTCTTTCCAAGAACTGAGCGGTCAGTGAAAGTTCCGGCAACTTTCAAGCGTCCGAATCCATCCGAAAATGTATGCAGATGCGTGGATGGGCCGCGCGAATTTCACCGATTGGCGCGCATAGCTGGCGAGCTAACGTGAATGCTACACAGCGCAGCATTCGGCGCTTGTACCATGTACCATGTACCGCGCCGCGACGCCAAGCGGCCTGTGCGGCTGGACGCCGCTCCGCGCGCCGCCGCCGACAGAGGTATACGAGAGCAAATCTCAAGTGGAGAAAGTTCTAGGCAGCCGCCCGCCTGCCAGCCGCGTTGCCACGGTGGAAATTCATGGCGGTTTCACCCCTCAATTAATACTTTAACTTAATTTCCACACCAATAACTCAATCACGCACTCATTTCCCGCAACGTAATTTCCGTAGATTCTTTCCGAGGGCGTAAAATGGACCGCGAGACACGGTAAGAGTAGAGTCCCTTATACTGAGAGTTAAGACAATGTGAATCCATTTCTGATTGGTCACCGTATTTTAGGCCTCCACAGTGTCACAAAAGGGAATAAAGATTAGATTTCCACCGATTGCAAAGATTATAAACTGGAATGGACTGGGGAATTAGGGGTACGGCAAGCAAAAATTGAATGAGAGAGGGAACGAAGAAAGGAATTTGAGAATGGGCCGATCAAAGATTACGAAAAACATTCAATTTGTGTAGATTTACCGTTGTGACTCCATGAGGTTGCTAACTCTCAGTATAAAGGACTCTAACGACGAGTTTTACGGTTCGGGAACGTGTGACTTCATTCCGAAGTTTCAAATTTGATACAATGATTGGATTTTTTCAGGCGTACGACTGTGAAATTTTTCTCTATCATTTTGCTGATTTTTCCGAGTAATCAGAAGGAACGATCAAGGAAATTTTCGGTTCGGAAAAACCAACCGCTTTCTAATAAAAATTAAATTTGCGTTAGGGAAATTTGGCGACGAGGACAAATAGTGACGTCCTTTCGTCTCAGAGACGATGCTTTCAGCGCCCTTCTTTTTTCAGAGTTTCAACTGAGACGCAGTGAAGAGGGAACGACCAGTGCGGTTTTGAGACTCCCAGTTGTCTTGACGTCACAATTCGTCGCCCCTCTGACGTAAGGACATGACGTGAGCCCTATTTTCCATGTAAAGCCATGCTTTCTGTGGCTCATTCGGAAATAGAGATACGCCCTCACGACAGAGGAGCGACGAATCGTAAGCAAAATAGCGACGGGAGGAGGAAATATAACATGTGTCAGCCACATGACATTAGCTAAACTTACGAAGATCAGACACTTTCATAATTCGACTCTCAACTGTAGTACCTAGTTGAAATTTTGGTCTGACTTCCTCGAAAGGCTTTGAAACGGCGTCAGAATCCATTTCTCGGTGGCGAGAGCAGTGGCGCCTGAGCTCAAATATTAGATTCCCTGACTTCTTCCCGACGTTTTTTGACATTTTGAAAGAAGAAAAAATCCTTGACATAAAAAAACACAAATTAGTGTTCGTGCCCGAATTCTATGAGACGATAACAAGTTTTTTTTACACTTTAAAATTCCTTGACTTTCCTCTTAATATGATTTCTCATAAAAACTCTTTTCACGAACAATTATAAGCGCGAAGTCTCTTGAAATTGAAACAATGCGAAGTTTTGGCTGGTAGAAAGGTCCCGCAGCGACAATCGCTGCTTTTCAGGGTGGGGTATAAACGAAGCGTGAATGAGCGCGATTATCGACATTTCCCCATTTGAAGCTATGGTAAAAAATCGTTTATTAAAGTGTTGGTTGCGAATCGAACACCCTGTTTATCGATCCTGCTCCACATGTTTAAATCAGTGGCGTGGCGTGCTTTGCGATAAATCGATTGATCTGTCATTTAAACCAATGGAAAAGTATCGATTAACAGGGTGTTCGCAGCGAACACCTTAATAATCGATTATTTACTACAGCTTCAAATGGGGGAAATATCGATACATCGCAAAGCACGCCACGCCACTGGTTTAAATGAGGGAGCAATGGATTTGTCGCAAAGCACGCCACAGAGCATGCCGCCGAGCAGTGGCGAGGCGTGATCGATAGACTATCGATATTTCTCCATTTGAGCTGCGGTAAAGAATCGATTATTCGGATGTTCGCTGCGAACACCCTAATAATCGATCATTTTCCGTAGGTTTAAGTGGTAGATCAATCGATATATCGCGAAGCTCGCCACGCCGCTGCTTACGAGGCATGATGCTCGCGGAGTCTGATGGCAGAGGGGTAAATAAAACTGGTTCCCTCAACCTGATCCAGCGTAACCTCGGGTTCTAAGGTTGTTCAGGCAACGCTCAACTCGTTGTATGATTGGCGAGCCTATCTTGAAACCATCCAATTCCAACACAGAGAATCCTCAACCAAGAGCCAGACTTTAAGAAGCTCCTGTTCAAGTCTGCGACCAGGAAAAGGACGATTCTTCGCTCGATCATTCAACTCTCTGATTCTTCATCACTTCGGCTCCTCGTATTACCTGTCTCGCGCATTGAGAGCATATACTTTATGTACTCTGCCGTGCTAAGGAAAAACGCCGTATAAGCCTTGAGGCGTTGACAAATTTCCTTTGGCAAATCACTAATTTTCAGGAAATTTTTTGAATCTATTTCTGCCAATTTTCGGCATGTCCATACTTTCCGTATATAGGTACTCTGCCGTACTAAGGAAGAACGCCGTATGAACATTCGAGAGTTGCAAAATTTCCTTCGATAAAATGTTCATTTTTTAGGAAAGTCATGAAAAATTTTCTTTGTATTTTTCAGGAGTTTTTGGTGAAAGTGCGAACAAAATTATCTGGAAAAAGGGAGGAAAAATATTCATAAGTTTACCACAAAATTCGGGTTTTATCAAAGGGAATTTGGCAACGCCTGAAGGTTCATACGGCGTTCTTGCTTAGCACGGCAGTACTCTACCTTGACTTATCAAAGTTTTTTTAAACCCTGTTTAATTTTCATACAATTTGAAGATAAAAGAGGCAAGCTGCCGGGGCGGGCGTATCGGATTGGAGCCCTAAAATCCTTTAGACGGGCGCCCGGGCGGTCATTCACACTGGACATGGTGATTCGTTGCAGGTTGCACCAGCGTCCAGCGGCGACCGACGCCACCGACGGCAACGGACAGAGAGAGCCGTGCGCCCGCCCGCCCGCGCCTAACGAGAGCGAACCATCCGTGTCGTAAATCCTCCTCTCACGACGCCCGACGACCGGCGCCCATCCATGAGCGGGTCTTCGGATTTTCAAATCTGGATCGCATTCAACCGACCAGGCCTAAGATCCACCATCAGCCCCCGTGAATCCAGAGGATTACACTCAAAGTTCATGAACCTGCTAAAAAAAGGAAGCAGTTTCCAACCGGTTAAAAATCAGCACTTTAACAGTACTTCATCATTGCATCCCCAAGAAATTCAGAACTACCTCAACAGAAAAATTCAATACTTTTTTAGGACCTCGATCAAAATTGGACGACCCTCCCGATTTTGATCAAAAAATACTCTTGCATATGGTAAGCAACAGCCATCAAATAAGGGGGTCTACTAAACAGGCTGGCCAAAAATACTTTTATAATACAACTTTTACAGTACTTTTTCTGTGCATTTCCAAGAAATTCAGTACCTTCTCAACAGAAAAATTCAATACTTTTTCAGTATCTCCATTTAACGAAATTAGAAAAATTTCGAAAATTTGAAATTTTCGCTGGAATTGCGTCAAAAATAAAATAGACACAATTTTATTGGTGGCTTGAGGATTAAGTGACTGCACAATCGCGATCTTGTAGGCAAATACTGCTTTAAGAATCAACGAGCAAGGGATTGCATACTTTCCAGGCTTTCTTATAAAACACTGGCCGGAAGGTGACGATCTTTTGTTTAAAGGCCAGGAGCCGATAAATACCAATTCATTCAACGGTGGCGCTTTGAGCCGCAATAGCGAGAAACCTCTCAATGAACGGTGATAAAGAACGAAAGCCGCGGCCAAACTACGAAAATGGCCGCGCCATTCGTGGCACACAGTGTATCGAGTTAATCAGAGAGGTTGGACGTACAATTTCTGGCTAAAACTACAAATTTGTATGTTATTTCGTCACATTTAAAATTTTAAGGGCAGGGTGTCTACTAAAACAGGCTGCCCAAAAATCGGTACTAATACAGTACTTTTCCAGTGCATTCTCAAGAATTTCAGTACCTACTTAACAAAAAAATTCAGTACTTCTTCAGTACCTCTATTTGATGAAATTCAGAAAATTTCAAAAATTTGAATTTCTAGCTCAAATTGCGACAAAAATTGCAAAAATTCCGGACCTTTTCATGGGATTTTCGCACTTTTTCAGTACTTCCGGACCACCCTTAAAAAATTAGTACTAGGTATTTCCGGAAATTACGGAATGTAGACACCCCTTAAAGGAGTGCTTCTAGTAGAAAATTTCACGAGAAAATCAATGAAACTTCTTTCAGAACCTCAAAATTATGTATAAATTGAGTTATGAGCTTTTAAAGTTTCCAAATTTTGTCCAACTTCTCTGACTGACACGATCCACCGTGCGGCACGACAAACATTTCTCAGGCTTTACACCTATTTTACAAGCTGCGAGAAGAGAGCGCAAGACCGCGGATCAATTTCGTAGGAGGGAACAAAGTACTCTGATTAGGAGTTGGATTTATCACGATATGGGAAAAACACGAGCGACTATGCGAGATTTTCTAACGCCGATCATGGGATCAGATCCTCGTTGCCGCCTTGTAACTGGTTACACCTTACTCAACAGTGGCGCGGCAAGCTTTGCGATACATTCATTGATCTGACATTTAAACCTATAGAAAAGGATGGGTAACAGGAGGTTTGCAGCCAACACCTTAGTAATCGATTCTTATTACCATAACTTCAAATGATCGATCGATTATTCACACCTTGCACTGGAAAAAAAAGTCACTTGAATCTAGAGTCCCGGCTCTTGAAAACATTGACAAGTAAAAATACTCTTGATTCAATGGGATTTTTGCTTAAATCGAGAGCCAGCCTATCAATTTAAGCGGATTTCCTTTTGATTCAAGCAAAAATCCGATTGAATCAAGAGTATTTTTTCTTGTCAGTGTTTTCAAGAGTTTGAACTCTTGATTCAAGCGACTTTTTTTTTTTCATCCAGTGATGCCACTGCACTTGAGTATGGCTATTCGCTGGGTCCACGACCACGAACAAATTCCCGGACCTTTCCAAGTTTTTCCTTACTGAAACGATGTAAACCTGATATTTCACATCGGCAATTTGCGCATGCAGAACTAAGAACGATCAATTTTTGGCGTTTATTTCCCAACGATTGAAAGAAACATAAAAACCTCCTTTCTTCGGGTATTAATCATTCAATTTTTAATTGAAACTTATTTCTCTGTTTAATATCCTGAGTGTACTTAGCTGTGAACAATAGGCAGTGGCGCCTTTACAAGTTGGCGATAATGTTTTTTCTCTACCACTTAAAACATACTGTGTATTTTCATTCTTTCTTCCTGAATTGCGAAAAAATGTTTTGCAAACGTGCCAAGAAAATCGCAAATGCTCATTCAACCCATTGAGAGCATCCAGGGAGAAAATTTACGGTCTT
The DNA here is from genome assembly GCF_918797505.1 of Bemisia tabaci. Lineage (NCBI taxonomy): Eukaryota > Metazoa > Arthropoda > Insecta > Hemiptera > Aleyrodidae > Bemisia > Bemisia tabaci. The sequence continues at coordinate 28,414,572 of NC_092796.1, forward strand.
TTTCATGAGATTCCCTGACAATTCCCGGTACTCTAGACATGTAGGCACCCCGCAGCTGCATGATGCAAACTTCAGCTGCAATTTGAAGAGAACATGTTTTACGATGAAATTCGCGGCGAATCAAACCTGGAGATAAATTAACGTATCGCTGCATAAAAAGGTGCCTTACTGAGCAAGATTGAAAATTCAATACCGACTTGAAGAATAGACGTCTTTATTTTGGGAACATGGAGAGAGTTTGAACAAGGGAGCGATTTCTAGTAGGATTATGTAAGCTCCAAAGGTGGACACTTAATGCAGGTAGATAAAAGCGTGCGATGCACGTATCAACTAGTCTTAAAAACTCGCTCAACAAGCCTCCCAGAAGAGACTCGTGTACGGCTTAATGGAATAGGTTGTTTTCGTATCTTTGTTTTCCTTACTTTTGTACAAGATGTCAATGTTTAATGCGCTTCTTTCTTGTCGACATGGGTTAATCATCAATAAAAACGTGCATCAAGTGCATAAGCGCTCTCGAGTGTTTTTTTGGAGGGGTAATCTTACACGATTAAAATAAGAGGAGAAAAGAGAGGACAGGAAAAGCAGGGGTTTATCATAAAAAGACAGAATTTGGCAAAAAAAGGACCAATATGAAAAATTTTACGATTGAACCAAAAGCGCAGAATGCCTACTCTAATTACTTATGAGCCTTATCTCAACGGGACATTTCGTGGGAGTTGTCCTAGGGAAAAATCTCACTTGCGAAGTTGGGAAAAATATTGAGTTAGTCAATACTAATCACAATACCGACTAAGTGTCCTTGCGGAATCCCACGAACGACTTCAAAAGAAGCAGAAGTTTTGTTGTGTTTTTAACGGGGAAAAAAGCCCAAAAGTTTCATTCCTGCGATTCGAACTTGGGAAAAATCCTGTGAAACGTCCCGTGGAGACAAGGCGCAAGGTGGCCCTTGTGGGATCCTAAAAGCGACTTGGAGACAAGGAGAAGAAATTTTATTGCTTTGTTTAACGAGGAAAAAGCCAAAACTTTTCATTCCTGCGATTTGAACTTGGAACAATACCATGAAACGTCTCATAGAGACAAGGGCATATGGCATAGGTATGTATACGCAAACCAACTAACTTATTACCTAAGTACGACCTACCAAATCTCCAGTGAGCAATACTGCCGTGCTGAGGAAGAACGCCGTATGAGCATTCGAGAGTTGCCAAATTTTCTTCGATAATATGTTTACTTCTGAGGAGAGTTATGAATGTTTTTCCTTGAAATTTGCAGGAACTTTAGGTGAAATTGCGAACAAAATTATCTGAAAAATCGGTAGGAAAATATTCATAAGTTTACCAGGAAATTCGTATTTTATCAGAGAAAATTTGGCAACGCCTGAAGGCTCATACGGCTTTTTTCCTTAGCACGGCAGAATATGGCAATGAAGAAACCGGTCAAATAGCTCATTACTGGTCAAAACTTGTTACAGCCGCTAATCGGTCATTACTCGTTTAATGTTCATCGTAATGAACTTTTTATCGACGAGAGTTGAGCATCTATTCTTCCACGAACGACTCATCTCTTCGAATTGGAGCTTCGCAATGAAATCATGATTTAGAAACGTCATGATGCACTCCGTTCCGCACTGCTTACTTCCAGAAAATAAGAAGCCGTTCCGAGTTTACTAACAAAGGCCCTACAAAGTTCACGGTAAAACAATTTCAAACTTGTAAATCGAAAAAAAGTATCATGCCCTCTGAAAATAAGTTTCTGCGGTTTTCTCGCGCCTCTAGTGCAACAGTGGCGAGGCGTGAAAGATCGATGATCGATATTTCCCTACTTGAAGCTATGTAAAAAGATCAATTATTAAGGAGCTCGCTGCGAATACCCTATTTATCGATCCTTTTTCAAAGGTTTAAGTGGTAGACCGATCAGTGAATCGCAGAGCACGCCACGCCACTGAAATGATGATGTGGTCAACGAGTTTCTGCACCTCTGCCATTAGTTTAAATACCCCTAACATCTAAAATATTAAGTATCTAGTAAAAAAAGAGAGAAACAAATCGAATTCAGAAAATAAATTACAAACGAGAAAAGGCGACAAAATCTCTCATTTCCTGAGAGTAAAAGTATAGTAATCTCTAATTTTTTTCGTCTTTCGGTGATACAAGAGACAGCACCTTTAATTAGTCGAGTTAAGAGAGAAACCGAACACGCAATTTGACCTGGAACGGAGCGGCGCGGCGGTCGGCGTGAAACACATGGCGCCTACAAGACTGCATGAATACTTCACGCATTGCGTCAAACGTAGTGCGGTCAGCAGCATTCGGCTTGAAACGCATAGCGCCTACAAGACTGCATGAATACTTCACGCATTGCGCCAAACAGTGAGGTCAGCAGCGGTCGGCGTGAAACGCATAGCGCCTACAAGACTGCATGAATACCTTACGCATTGCGCCAACACAGTGCGGTCGGCGCGGCGGTGGAAGTTAAAATTTTTAACCACATTTATGTTTGTTCTTTCATGATTTTTCGTTCTTTTTTATAAATGGAAGGCCTTGTCCAAACAGGGATGGGTTTACGGAACTGAACTTTTGTTAGTGTTGACAGGGCTTTCACAAAAATGTGCCCAACACGAGTAAACGCGTCTTATATACCCCTCCCCCACCGGTTCACTTGATGGTTTTTATAGATTCGACAGATCACACAGGTGAGATTACATTGATATCGATTGGTTCAATATGTAACCAAAGCCTCAAGAGTCAATTTAGAAATTTGAGGTAACGGGTCTTATGTGATCGAATTTTTATTCTCTCTAGTACCAAACGGCAATGAAAGGTGAAATTGTTGGGAATTTTCTCATTTTCAGCTTTTCCGAAATAAATCCTAAAATTTTTGTTAGAGGTTATGTTCTATTGTTTTGAACCAAACGATACATCGAACCACTGTCGAATACGATCTATTGATGTTTCACAACAAATGAGAAGGGGGCGGAATAATACAGGCGGCCCACGGGCGGCATGTAGGTAAATCCGGCCCTGCTCTCTATTCCACGGTTGCAATCAGATTTGCAGGTCGCCTTCAATTTTAGTGGATAGGCAAGAAGCGACCTGACGAGTACCTTATTCAAAAAACCAACATTTATCTGACTTGAAAAGCTTCGATTGAATAGAACGTGCACTACGTCAGAACGTCAAAAGTGACACAGACACAATTTTATTGGTGGCTTGAAGATTAAGTGACTGCACAATCGCGATCTTAAGTACGGAGATCTCTCGCGAAAATACGGTAACCAATCAGAAATGGATTCACGTTGTCTTAACTTCTCAGTATAAAGGAACTCGAGTTCCGTTCTTTTCAAGTAAACTCTGACTATTTGGCAGCAAAGGAGCGCGTCCGACGTATTTAAAATATGTCGGCGGGTTGTGGCCGGGGCGGCGTGCAGCGGAGTAACCGCTAGCTTCATCGGTGCGTCCGTCGCGCGGGCGCGGCGTTGCGTTCGCGCGATGCGTGCGTGCGTGCGACCCCATTCAAATGAAGGCGCGAGCGGCGCGGCGGGCGGCTTCCCACCACTACCAGTCGACTCGAGCGGCTGCAACGCTGCAACACCACTTCCACTCCACTGCACCACCGTCGCCGGTCAATAAAAATACGTGTGCGTACGCGGTGGAGCACCGTCGCGCATCGAACCATACAGCACGCGGACTGAAATGTCAACGATACGGAGGCGATGGAAGCTGGTCTACGCGGCAGCGGTTCTCAAAGGGGTCTGTGTCGCGGACCGTACTTTTGCGGTCAGGGTCAGGGAAAGGTCACGGGTCACCTACGAGCACCGAGTAATTTTTTAGACTTTTTCAAAGAGGAGCCTTTGAGAGGCAAGAGAAAAACGGAAGAGCATACAGTGGATGGAGTCAATGGAAGAGGTCGGACAAGATTTGGGAACTTTAAAAGCTCATAACTCCGTTCATACAACAATTTGAGATTATAAAAGTGGTTCCATTGGTTTCCTCTTGTAATTCCTTTCTAGAAACACCCCTTAAAATCTATGATATGACGAATTAAACATCAAAATTTTCAGTTTTAGTCAAAAAATTAATGTCCGACCTCTCTTATAAACTCGATCCACTGTGCACCGTCGGAGCCATCATGCGATGCGAAATTGCTTTCGAAAAATCACGATTTTTCAGAAAAATTTGTGAATGTTCCTCCTCAGATTTTTAAGAGAATTTCGCTCGTCATTTGATCTAAAAAGTCTGAAAATTTCGAGGAAAAAAATTCATAACTTCTTTAAAAATTAAATATTGAAATATTCTATCCAAATGAGAAATTTGGCATCATTCGAATGCTCATGCGGGCGTTTTGACTTAGCACAACAGCATAGGTTCTGCTGCAGTTCGAATAAATTTAAGGACTCATGATATTCACTTGCGGCTTCGATAAGTGGTTCATAATTTCCACGATCTTATTTTCCAGGAAAGGGTCCCTCAGACTTGGCTGGACAAAATTTTAACGAATAAGTTTATGGGCTGTTTGAAAGCAAAAATATTTAACTAAAGAAAAACTCGAGAGGAAACATTAATGGGATTCGGGTCGACGCCTTACCTAGGATTTCATCCGACAACTTAGCGAAATTTGCGAGTCAAGAGCGGCGAGACTAAAAATCGGGGAAACGCCGCGATGCTTGAGGTATCTCCCTAGTTTTGCAGGCGCTTCTCACAATCCTTGCTCGCGCGAAGTTCAAAGTTTCGACAATTTTCTTCCGAGAGATGGGGTCCCTTTTCACAGATTCGGTCACAATTGAGACACATGATACAGCTATTTCGACTGCCAAGAAGATACGATTGCCATTCCGCCAAAAGAAGGAGACACGAGAACTTAAACTCTTTTCGGCTAACTCGAAGACTTTAACGCAAAGTGGACGAGCTGGATGGGGAAAAACACGTGATACAAATATTTTGACATCCAAGATGATAAAATAGCACAACCGCAAAATTGAAGAGAACATGGTGTTCTCCATAAATCAACAATTCGGTTCGTCAAGCCCAACTTATTACAGTTAATGTAACTGAACGTGCGGTTCGTATAACCGAACATAAGAGATTAAAAGAACAGATGAGCGAAGTTCGGTACGGTGAAAACCAGTACTTAATTGGAGCAAAATCTTCGGTGCTGCTCGTAACCTTGCAGCGACGACCATCTAAGTAATTCAAGTTGCAAGTATCCCAACTATAGAACAAGAGCGCTCCTTTTCATCGAGAAAAAAATTTGCGGGGCCTAAAACTTTCATCCGAGCATTTTAAGGTGAAAAAGAAAGGAGATAGGAGAGCCGGGACGTTTTGAAGAGCACTTGAACTTGTAAAAAGGTGAGAGCAAGTTAGTTCGAACGCGATAACTTTCTCCTCGAAAATTTTAACGTACCCAATTGCCTTCTTTTATCAGAGAAAGATGCATACATCGCATCCATTAGAAATCATTATGCAATCAGCTTAGAATAAATCAGAAAACACTTGCAACTACCACCTGAGGATTAAAGTAACACGATCTATAAACGTGAATGAGAAGATACAGCCGCGGGGGCTACGGAGATCCGCAAAATAATCTTCAGGTTATCTTTATCAGAATTCAAAAAGGAACCGGTGGCGTTAAGATAGATATTGAAATTTCAAGGAAATGCTGAACGATTTTCGACGTTCAAAATGAGTGATACGTAAATCCAATTAGGCCGAGTGTAATTACACTGTAAGGAGTTGCTCAGAAAAAACGACGTATGAACATTCAAAAGTCAAGTAAGTGCATATCGCCCTATAAAAGACTCGTTTTTGAGGTGTAATGTTTTTCCCTGAGATTTGTAGATTCTTTGCATCATATCTCGAGTAAAATTACTTATCTGAAAATTTATAAGAAAAATATTCACTAGTGTCCCAGAAATTTTGAATTTCATCAAATAATTCGTTTCATGCTAGCGTTTTTCTTCACAACAACAGTAGGTACACTGTACAGGGTAGCAGCAAAATTCCATTTTATCATTCCCTGACTTCTTCTAATGAAATTCCCTGACTACTTTACGATAGTGTAAGGGCATTTAATTAATAAGGTCAAAACGCTGGCACAATAACGCGATCAGCTGGCCCACCGCGGACCCGATTTTTTCGTGGACCGCGGCTCCACAAAAATTCCCTGACCTTTGACGAAATTCACCGACTTTCCCCTGATTTTTCCCGGTTGAGGTGCATTCCCTGACTTTTCCCGATTTTTCCGGTTTTCCCGCTCGCTAGTCACCCTGAGGTACAGTATAATAAGAATATCAGAACTTTACGCCATTTTTTAAAAACAAAATGAAAGATGAAATTTGTCGCTAAATCGTGTCAGTTAAAATCCGATGGTACAAAAATAATATACAAGAATGTTAAGATCTAAATATTTACACTCATGTTACGTCATTCATAGCATGGCTCAATTAACTTCTTCTCGAACCAGGGCTGCCACAGAAGTCAGAAAATGAAATTCCTGGACATTTCCCTGGTTTCCCTGACACATTTTGGTGAAATTTCCTGACAATTATTGAAGATGTGAAGGATGGTTAAGAAGGAATAATTGCAAGAACTTTTCAGGCAAAATGTGTTGTTCAAAACCTCAAACCCATACTGGAAAGCAAATGAAGGTGATTTAACAAATTTTCCCTGGCATTTTCGTCAATTTCCCTGAAATTTCACGGTTTTCCCTGACTATGGTAACCCTGTCGAACACTATGAAAATCAGGAATCCATTCCAGAGTGGTAAGTTCAGACGGAACTTGGAAATCCGGAGTTCGCACGGACATGAAACGTGGGTTTGAAAGCTCTGTCGGAGCTGGACGGTGTGCGCCGGTCTCCATCTCCAGATGAAAGTTGGAAGAAAATCCTCGCGCTCATCAAGGTCATCGGTGGCGTCGCTAATAAACTGCACGTCCTGCAATTGGAGATCGAAACCAGTTCCACTCGGTCGAGGAGTGCACGCCTGCCGATCAGATCGCGGCCCCCGACGCGACTTCAAAATAAAAAACCTTTTCGTCTCATCGACGGATTTGGACTCGGGCCCCGGACCAGGTGTCAGGTAAAAGTAAGCCGGGGGCCTTTCCGCGGATTAGACGCATGAATAATGCAAGGAACGGCTTTTGATTCGGGCCCGAGGAGCACGAAAAACAACCCGAACAAAAAACCGTTCGTTTAATCAGGAGTCAACGAAACGAAGGATCCATTGCCTATACTGACCACATGCTCCCAATCTCAAATGTCCTCCGATGGATCCAGTAGACTGTCGTGCTAAGGCAGAGCGCCGTATGAACCTTCAGACGTTGCCACATTTCCATTAATAAAGACCTAATTTACTGGGAAAATCGTGAATGTTTTTCTTCAATTTTTTTCGAACAATTTTGTTTGCAATTTTGTCTACTTCAAATATCTAAAAATTTGAGGCCTCTTCGAGGCCTCCATTTTGGACAAGACAGAAACCTTCGGGCATGGTGTCTAGTCTCCTTGGCAAAGCTTATTCCCTGATTTTCAGGAGCTCATTCCCTGACGAGAGACCGAAGTTTTCTCCCACTTTCCCGGGATTTTCTTGGGAAAACTAATATAAGAATATAATTTTCCGAGTTTCAGATATGAAAATCGATTTTCATTAATCTTAAGTAGGTACAGTCATTTCTTTGGCGCACGTCAGAATAGACCGCCAAATTTGAAAACGAAATGATCCCTGGGTGGTTGGAGAAGAGATTCCCGGTTTCTGGAACAGATTCCCTGATATTCCCGGTAAATTTTCATTCCCAGATGAATCTCGGTATTTAAAAAACTTGACACCATGCCTTAGGGCGTCATTGCAAAGTCCACTAGGATCGCTCCTCAATCGCAGTTTTGCGACGATGTCGAAAATAACACCTTCGACAAACTCGGTTACTAACATACGAGCTGATCGAAGTAACAACATGGAAATTTAAATTGTAGGGTTTCACCCGGACAAGTATGACAAGTTCTATTCAGAGTTTTTCACACACGTCACAAGTGAGCTTCGGCTCATGTAATGTATTGATGCTATAAATTGAGATAATACCCTTTTAGTGCGGTGTGCCGTACAGTGCCTACCACCTACCTACCGGCATGATAAAGAAGCTGTGAGCCCCATCAACAAGATTTACAGTCTACATATCCGGAGTGGATTGCGGAGTAAAATTTTAGAACGGCAACCTCCACTTGACCGCTTCTTGATTGCACGAGAATTCGTCTCTATTTTCATTGCCGAATAACAAGAACCAAAATGATCCTAAGTCAGGGAATCAACAGGAGAAAAAAACAATGGACTGATATCTCTTGAAGAGTCTCCAGCCTACTCTGCCCTCCTGAGGCGATACTTACTGATGAAAAATATTTGTTCTTAACCTTCAATTTTTGATAGATACCTAGGTGAGAAATAACTGGCTGAACTCAAACCTAGGTGCTCCCGATTCAAAACATTTTTGCCGAAATGCAATTCGGTGAGTTCGTGGCATACTAAGTATAGACGGATCGCTTCCAAGGGGTATGGATTCGATCGACATGAACCGATCGAAAAATTGAAACAGGAATCGGTCGACAAATTATTTAAAAACCGGTATCGATTTGACCGACATGCATCGATCGAAAAATTAAAACGTGAACCAATCGCTGCGATTCGATGGACAAAATTTCATTGATTCACGGGTTAGTCGATCGCTTCACGTTTTAACTTTTCGATCAATGCATGTCGATCGAATCGACACCGGTTTTTTAGTAATTTGTCAATCGATTCGCGTTTTCATTTTTCGATCGGTTCATGTCGATCGAATCCATACCCTCCGAAAGCGATCCGTCTATAGTATGCCTCGAACTCGCCGAATTGCATTTCGGCAAAAATGTTTTGAATCGGGAGCACCTAGATTTGAGTTCAACCAGTCATTTCTTACCTATCTATCAAAAATTTAAGGGTAAAAACAAATATTTTTCATCAGTAGGTACCGCCGCAGGAGAGCAGAGTAGGCTGGAGACTCTTCAAGAGATATTGAAAAAATTGAGTCCTTTGTTTTTTTTCTCCTGTCGAACTTTTCGATCAATGCATGTCGATCGAATCGACACCGATTTTTTAGTAATTTGTCAATCGATTCACGTTTTCATTTTTCGATCGATTCACGCGATCGATCCATACCTTCCATCATTTCCACCAACGAACCCTCCGATCATGGGAGGTTTTGATATGGAAGCCATCGATATCAGAGGATGATTTTACACCCGAGGCAGCTGCGCATCTCACAGGCTTCACGCATGATTTTAAAGGAAACGAGCGCTTCCTCAGGATCAGGCTATCATGGCTCATCGAAGCGTTACATCATACCTCCCTCACCCTCAAGACCGACGTTTTACCCATTCTGTTGTGCTAAGGAAAAACGCCGTATGAACCGTCAGGCGTTGCCAAATTTCCTTTGATAAAACGAGAATTTCCTGATAAACTTAAGGATATTTTCTCACAATTCTTCAGATAAGTTTGTTCGCAGTTTCAACTGAAGATTCTGAAAATTTCAAGGAAAATTATTATCTTTCCTCAAAAATAAGCATTTTATCGAAGGAAATTTGGCAACTCTCGAATGTTCATACGGCGTTCTACCTTAGCGCGGCAGCATTCAAGTCGACTTTCCTCGCATTTACAGCCATTAAACATGCTTAATCCTGTCTATCATTCCAAGGAACCGTTTATTACTGATATGACTCAAGCGCCTAAATCCGTCGCTCCTTGGCGTTAAGAGCGTATATGACGCAGTGACGAGCGATAACAGCTGGGAAACTTTAGAATCGCGGAAATTCTCTGACTTTCTTCGGTTTCCCAGACAGTGACTAAATTCCCTGATTATTTCCGGTTTTCCAACCCTGTAAACATCCTGAGCTTTCTTAAGTCGATTAAAAAAACCAAACCTTCGTTTTACGGATTCAAATGGAGACATCATTGCTGCGTAACAAAGCAAAAGATAAACAGAGCTGTGTACAGTAGAAGAAAAACACAATATTCTTAAGGGTCATTAAGGGTGCACATTTTTCAGGCAAAATGGAATCATGCAAGTATGTCCTCAGAACTTCCAGACTTTTAAAACAATTCAAAACCATTCAACATGATATGTTGTGAAACTCCGTTTTGAAGAGCAGTTTTAAAAATTATACCTAATTGATTAACAAACTAGATGTGTTAAATTGATATAGCGTCTGAACTGACCCTGCAGGAGGGTTAATATTTTTGATGATGCGATTTTTGTTTTGTTTTTTGTTTATTTCGTTCTACAGTAGTTTTTCTTTTTTCCTTTGATAAAATGTTGATAGAAAGTAAATACTGAAAAAGTCTTAAAATTGCTCCAGTATAGGCAGTTGCTTAGTGCTTACTTTGATCTGCCTTTGAAAAATATTCTGCTATGATTCCCAAAAAAATGTGCATCCCCAAGGACTGCATTATATGAAGAATAAAATTGCAGGAATATAAGGCGCTTACCACTGGCCGATCTCTGTTAGATCGCATAATGAGTCCGTCATTTTCAATGTAGTCAGGTACATCCTTCCTATCACTAAAGTTGAACACGACAGTGTTTTGTTGATGATGCCATGGTTTTTTCTCCCATAATCCACCTGATTTCAGCTCATTTTCACTGGGATCAGAGCTAACACTATTACATCCCCGAGGATGTGCACTGATTTCAACCGGAACAGTATTAGATACACGACTCGGCAACGTTTTGAACGCGACAACAACCTTGCTCACTGGTTGTTCTATAGACTTCACCTCGTTGATAAGATTTTTCTCTTTTTCTTGACTTGTTAGGTGATTTTGTTTCATATTATTTGGTAAATTTATCTGTCGACTAGAGACAATGGGCCGAATCACTCCAACTTGTTTCATGTGAGTAACAGGGGTACTGTTGACGGGACTAACTTTTGATTCTGGTGATACATCATTCTGAATTTTCGGGGGCGAAACGGGGGATGTTGGCTGAGGCGAAACAATAACGGTTGGCACTTCTTTTTGCGGCTCACTAGGTGATGCTGGAAGGTAAGATTTAGGCGAGTTATTGGAGTCTTTGTCATTTTCTTTGAATTTGAAACAAAGAGAGGTACCTCCTTTTCGAATATTCTCTAAGGCGTCCTTTGAGACTACTTTGTCTGGACTCAGTCTTTCATGGCTCTCATCAGTGGAAGACTCATCGTCATCATCAGTGCACTTTGATGAAACTGATTCAGATGGTTTGACCGTCACAGTTTCATCATTAATTTCAGGAATATTTACAGGTGATTTCAAGACAGGTTTTGAAACCATAGGATTAGTTGGAATGAATTTTAATGTTGAAGTATGGATATTAGATCTATTCACGTGATTTGAATTTGTTATTTTTGGAGGGGGAGTGAACTTACGCAACTGATTTTGATGTAATTTTTCTGGACTAGGCTTCGGAGAAAGATTTGGTTTAGAGAGAGGTACAGGCTTTTCACCTTTCATAATTTGTTTACTAATAGCAGCAGGGCTTGATACACTGTTAGACTGGACCACTTCACTGGGCTTGGCGACTTTGTTGATTTTCAATTTCGCTGGCTTCTTATCAGTTGAAGTGGGCTCGAACAATTTGACTGTTTGTTTCACCACATCTGGAGGGGGAAGCTCCGTTTTTTCAAGAGGAGGGTTGTCAATACCATTCTCAATTTGTGGAACCTTTTCAAGGATAACAAGATCTTTAGTGCCGTTTAATTCGTGACACTTGTCGTTCAATAATGGAGTGGTTTTGATATCACGCATTTCACTGCCATTAGTATCCGCATGCACCAGGGTTTCCATAGATTGAGCACGCTTCAGACTATCATTACGTGTCATGGAATTTGCAGTACTCTTGTAGCAATTCTTACTAGAAGGATTCGAAGATTTAGAGTATTTATTGAAACATTTTAGATTATTTACAGTCTTAGGTGGGGGCGCCTCTTCGTCCAGCATATTTTCCAAGCTCGTTGCTCGCCTCAGATTATTCAGCGACGGTCGGACTCCATACTTCTGGTTTTCACGCAACGTCATGCTCAAATATTTAGTTTTCAATTTGTTGACGATACCTGGGCCGTACTGGAACTCCTCGCTCGAGTCGGAGTGCGAATCCACATTGTCGCTGAGGTTCTTGACTTGAGCCCCGCTGCAAACAGAGCGGCTCCTGAGCATGCTCGGTCTCTTGGGCACAGACCTGAGCTTGGGGACGGGTAATCCATTGGAATTTTTGCTGAATTTCTTATCACTGGTCCTACACACGAATTCACAGCGCACATCACTGATCACTCCACTGTTCCTGTTCACCATGATGTCACCGGTGCACTCGTCGAGAATCCTCATCGTGCTTTGGAAACTTCATGAAAATTCGCGTGAGGTTGAGTCGGTCGCAAGGAGCTGCGACTAGGGATGCTGACCGAGTCGAAACTGCGCGAGGAAACAAACTTAGACGAGGAGATAGTGGCTTGGCCCCTACCTCGATAACCGACGCGGAGGCAGACGTTCGTTCTCGCTGCTGATAACCCGGAGGACTGAGGTGGTGGAGGAGCAAGGGCCCGGCCACTGGCCCGCTTTCGTAGGATCAACTCCCTCTTCCATTGAGGAATGTTTACATCAGGTCGTCCACTTTCCTCACCGGTAGTCGCCATACTGGTCCGCCAGCAAACAGCCAACACCGAGTCTCTACGTACTTACTCGCGCTACAAGCTCACTCCATCGCCGACTGCCAGCCTATTCACATCGCCGGGAAGATAACTCCACCGATGGCATTTTTATCTTCCAATAATGCTGACGCGTCGAATTAAATGCAGCACCATGCCGCGATCCGAGAGGGAAAAATCCACAAGTACTTGTAAACACACTTGAAACCGACAGGGACATGACTGAAAAAGCCTCGCTGGATTCGCACTGCTCGTCTACTCGAAAGATTTAACTGCAAGAATTTAAGACTAAAAGCTAGACACGGGAGTGAGATCAATCGTTACGGAGTTTAATTTGTTTCCCGATAAGTTTCCGAACTTTTTCGAGCACTTTGGTTTCGCGTCACTCCGTCTGCTTTTCATTGGATGTCCCCATTTCGCTTCACGCAACGCTGCGCGAAAGTACGGCTAGCGCTATCTCTCGGACTTTCGCGGAAGCATTAATCAATACATTACTGCAATGAGAGGTTGCGATTTCCGACACTGTTGCCGCTTCGTCGAGATGCATGGCACTTGAGTGCGAAACCACGTATCTCCGTTTTGCCATAGAGAAAAAAAAGGAGGTGTTTGCATTTCGGGCATCTTGGAATATTTTGATGACTTGATGACGTAGGTGGGTACAGTGTGAAGGGGACGTCCCTGTACCCAGCTGTACCCACTTACGTCATCAAGTCATCAAAATATTCCAAGATGCCCGAAATGCAAACACCTCCTTTTTTTTCTCTATGCCGTTTTGCGACGTTGCAGACTTCCTGTCCTACTATTTGTTTTCTCTTGAAAATTAGTCAACGTTATTTCTTGAAAAACTCATGGACTTATCTTCTCGGTTAACATAATAATCTATATGAAGTTCAAAGTTTAAAGTTTACTTGTTCCTTTTCGAAAAGATGAAATAGAAGCGGAAATTTTGAATGACTGCAGTGTTTATACGTAGTTTCGCACTTTGGCCATCAACATATGATTTATTTCAGAAAATAAAAGAGCATACTACATTATAATGTCGCGAACATGTCATTTTCATTTAATTTTTTTAAATCGAGCATAAGTATTAATGATTGAAATCGAAATTATTTTCATCTAGATGCAGCCTACATTATTTCATGTGGGGGGGGGGGGGGGGGCACAGCAAAGCATAATGTGGAATTTTCTCTAAAATATGTACCAAACTTTAGTTCCAAACATAGTTTCACCATTGCACCTAGGAAATCAAATACGCGAATTTAGGCTTGTGAGATGTTGTAATGATGAAAAATTTGCACCTAAACGTCAAAATTGGTTTTCCCAAAGAGGGATAAAATAATCTAAACAAAGGAAGACGCATTAACGGAGGTAAATGGAATTTCTGCGTTGGACGGCGATGTTGTAATACGATTATCCCTCAAAAAATGTTCAATGTCGCGTTTAAAATCAGTAATGGTTTACTTCATCGGCACGATAGGAAACTATAGAAATAAGTTAAGGTATAAGAGAAACAATCGAAGCTTCACTAATCGTTGCATGCGACGGATACTCAACGAATTTCATTACAACGCCCTGATGCAACTATTCGGGCTCCATGGATGCCCGTGTTGCATACGCACGAAGATGAAGGCGTTTTGCAGGCACTAACCGCATCGCCAGCGACACTCGGTGGTGCTAGTCAATGACAGGAGTCGAATCTGACTCGGGGAAATTCTCCGACGAAATTTCGTCGACGAAATAGGGCAAAATTAAGCTCTCAGTATTAAGGTTTAAGAAGTGGTTTCGTTGATTTTCTTGTAAAATTTCCCCTAAAAAGCACCCAGCACAATTTATGATGTCAAGACATTAGCATCAAAATTTACTGTTTTGGTCGAAAATTTCATTTCCAACCTTTCTGAAAGTCTCGCGTATTGTGCAGCAGGCTTAACTGCAAGGCTCAAAAATCACAGAGTGCGTGTAATTCTTCATGTATCTTCAACAACATTGCAGGTGTGAATAATTTCTCTACAAATTATTCTTAGCACATCCCGCTATCAAAACTGTTAAGCACAAAATATATTCACATCCTACGCCTGTATGAAACTATTCATGCTGGAGGCGATATCTTTGTGGTATAAACGAAGTATTAAAGTAGTCTCTGTCATTTTGGATCCTCGCAGTAAAGCCGGTCGTTGCAGCGCCGCTATTAAAGCGATGAGTGTCTCGACTGTCAAAACTCCTTCACTTCCTTGCGTATGCAACACGAACGTCCATGGAGCCCGAATAATTGCATCCAGAAGTTATAAAGTATGGCAAGACCGTTTCAGGGCCATTTCAGAAAAATTAAAGGGCTCATCTCAACATAATAGTATTTATTTTCGCTGAGGAGTTAGAAACAGCCCCGTCAGAAATTTTAATCTTAAAAAATTTAACCTGATAATTCAAATTTAACTTTACGGTTAATTCATAGCTCGGCGTGGTCAGACCCAAAGCTTGCCGAAAAATGTCTTAAGTAACTGATTGTTTTAAAATAATCATATCTGAACGGACTGCAGAGAGTTCTTCGGTCTACGCAGTTTTGAGCAACTAGAGACTCAGCCCACCTACTCTAACATCGCACGTTCGTAGTAATTTTCACCAAAAAATACCTAATTCGCAGTAATTTTCGAAAAACTTAAAGCTTCCGCTGCAGATTTCTTATGATTTTAACCCTTCTACAGTAATTTTCTTAAAAATTCAACTCGTAAGAAGTAATTTACTAAAAATTTCAACACCTTAGGCAGTAATTTTCTAAGAAATTCAAAGATTTTGCACTACTTTTACAAAAATCAGTGCATTCGACTAATTTTTACAAAATATCAACATCCTTGCCATAAGTTTCTGTAAAAAATAAGTCCGTTTAACGCTCACTTTAGACTAAAATCATGTTTTTGACTCGTGCAGTTCGGTTCATGTAACTGAACTTATTTTACCACTTCTTCGAAACTCATAAGTTCGGTTAAACGAACTGGACGTCCGGCTACACGAACTGAAAGTTGCGTTCGACGAATCTAATTGTTGGGATTATACAAAACTCCATCCTCTTGAGTCAAAACAGTTGTACCACGTGATTCGCCGAATCAAATTTTTCTACTCAGCACAAAAGTCTCCGAGTCAACCGATGAGTTCATATTCTCCTTCATTTTGTGCATATGCAATTTTACCTGCTTGAGAGTCGGAATAGTTGTATCACGTGTTTCGCCTCATTTAACTTCTCTACTCTGCGTTGAAGTCTCCGAGTAAACTGAAAGATGTTTCGTTCTCGTTCATTTTGTGGCGATGGCGACGCAATTTTATTTTCCTGGAATAAGTCAAAATAGTTGTACTGCGTGTTCCGCCCCATCCAACTTTTCTACTCTTAAAGTCTCTGAGTCAGCCGAGTTGATTTCATGCTCTGCTTTATTTTGATTTATCGGGAGGAAACTAACCAAAATACATCTTTGAAATTTTTTGTAATTATTTGGGCGTGTTTATGCCAAAAGGAACCATGTTTCACGCGATCCCTATACACATAGTTTCTTTTACCATTAATACGTCTATTTTTGAACGAATAAGGGTTTCATCGAAAATTTCAATGAAAACTATGTGAGTCAGCATCTTACGAAACAATTAAGCATCAGAGGACTTTTCCAACGTCGCAACAGGAGATACGCATTGTTCGACCACAGTTATGGATATAGCCTCTAAAAACTGCCAATTATTTATTCGTCATGCTGACGTCCCAAATCCATCAAAATGCAAACTATCAGAATGCTAATGTTTAGTTGTTTTTTTCTTCCTTTTTTAATCCTTGTCGGGTCAATCACAATTTAAAAAGGAGAGCGAGAAACGTAAGAGAGTGAGGACAATGATTGTGTAATGTTTCACAGGCCATTGATTCAGAGTCCACGGAGTTCGCAGTGGCGAGGCGTGAAAGATCGATTATCGATATTTCCTCCTTTGAAGCTACGGTAAGGAATCGATTGTCAAGCTGCTCGTTACGATCACCCTGCCCATCGACTCTTCTCCATCGGTTCAAATGGGAGATCAATCGATGTATCGCAAAGCACGCCACGCCACTGGGAGTTTTCCCTGCATTTGACGGTTGTCTCCCTCTTACATCTTTCCGCAAATTTCACAATGCTCAATTCGGTTTGATTTCGTCAAAGCGAATTATGATTTGCGTCTCTCGATTTCCGATCTCGATCGCCGCACGGTAGATCGAGTCAATAGGAGAGGTCGGACAAAATTTGGAAACTTTAAAAGCCTACAACTCCGTTTATACGAAACTATGAAGTTCTAAAAGTGGCTCCATTGGTTTTCCCGTGAAACTTTCTTCTTGGGCACCCCTTCAAGTTCAAAATGTGACGAAGTAAACATCAAAATTTGCATTTTTAGTCAATAATTTCATGTCCGACCTCTCTGATTGCCTCGATTCACCGTGTGCCGGGAGCGGTGGTGACGCTGACGAATTCTGTGATCAACCGAGGTCTGCTTTCATTTTTTGAAGAGGGAACCATGCAATTATTGTATTTCGCGTGGCTGAAAACTCGCGACACCCGGAGGAGGCTCAACACGTCACGTATTAGGCACTGGCATAAATAATAATTGTTACCGGCGTTGCCCTGCATGGCGTCATCAATGAACAATGTCGGAATAAAGCTAGAATAAACTTAGGTACCTATGTCATTTGTGAGCACGGATGTAAGTGGCGTAACTCACCAAGAGCGAGCCCGCCCGCTGACTGAATAGAGAATTTGCAGTTGTCTGAAATTTGATAAATTTCTTGTTTAAGTGGAAACTACTGAGTGAAGAAGATATGACAAAATGATCTAATCCTGCTAAAATACGTGTGTTTAAATGGCAATTGCCGCCAGATGACGTCACTAGGCGGTGCATTTTCTCACTTTTAAATATATTTTTATCCTATTTTCCATATCAGAAAAAAATTATGAAAGATACCGTGAAATCAGCTTTTTAAGCACTTTCAGATGAAGCAATAAAACATTTGCATGCAAATTCTTCATTTATGGGTTCCCCTCGATCAGTAGCGTGGCGTGTTCTGTGATACATCGATTAATCTGCCATGTAAACCTATAAAAAAGGATCGATGAACAGTGTGTTCGCCACGAATACTTTAATATTCGATATTTTACCGTAGCTTCAAATGCTGAAATAGCGATAATCGACTATTCACACCTCGCCACAGCCCTAAATAACCCCCAAGATCGATTAAGGGATTAAATTTACAGACGACTTCAAAAATTCCAGCAGGCGATTTCCAGAGGGCAATTTCAATAGGTGACTGCGGGCCAGAGCCGTGGACCTGCCCCTACACTTACGCCACTGTCTGGCATGGGTGCAAGGCAGGGCCTTTTTACAGACAGAGTATGACCACTGAAAGATCCACTTCTGAGTGTGCATATTCCTGCCATGTTTTTAAGGATGGAAAAGTGTATATTACTCACATTATAGGCAACATAATCAGCACTCTAATCGTGTTCTTCTCTTTTTGAATTTTATGATTTTCTATATTTATTCACCACTGGCTTGTCAATTGCCAGCGACATATACATTTACAGAAAAAAAGAATAAGATAGAGAAGGAGGGAAAAAAAGGTGCTTCAACTTCGGCACAGAAGGACGAAGTTTCCGCTTTGGCCTCAGCAGAGCTGGAGTGAAAGCCCGCTTCGAAGGTAACGTTACGGCGCGGTGTTCGCAGGAAATCCTAGCTGCTGCCTCACGCCCCCCCCCCCCCGCCCCCGGGCCCCCTTCCGTCGATTCTCATGTTTTCGAGGCTTCACTTCATCTCCGCAAAAAACAATTAATTCAACATCAATCTCGCAGAAACAGCTACGTAACGCTCTCCTAGACAGTTTCCCGTCATCCAACACCCCCCCCCCCCCCCCCATGATCACTCTCATTTTCGCCACGAGTGTCATTGAATTGCATCACATTTATTTTTGTCTATTTCAGATAAGCAGAGGAAAAAATAAATGTCACATAGGTAATTCCATCCCACTTTATGACCCCAAGCAGTTGCTGCGGTTTTAATCGTAAATTTGATCAATTCAGCCATTGAGTTTGCGATAATATTACGATTTTATCGGGGGATCTGCGCTTGTGATTTGACAACCGTGAGTTCCAGCCACTTCACTGCAGTAGTGCAGTCGCCTGCGCCTCTGGACTTCACCATGACTAGCCGTTATTTGGGGACAATTATTTGTTCTCTCTGTTCTCTCCTCTCTTTGTTTCATCGGAATGTCATCACATTTAAATAATGCCGTTCATTCGTTATACAATTTCCGCTTTCCTTTTTACGACATCGTGTCATCGTAAAATAACATCTTCGATTAAAAAAGCCTGGCAATTTTCCAGGTGGACGTCTGGACGTGCGTATATAAATTCAGTAGAATTTAGCAGCAAGGAACCAAGTTTTTGGAAGAATAGTGCCTGCTTGATACAAAATTTCTTTTCTCCTCGTATTGAAAAGTTCTTGTTTTTTAAATTAAGTTTTAATAAACGGCAGAACCTTTTACTGCTTTTTCCTGAGTAAAAATTAAAATTTATTGCAAAAATGGCTATATTTTTTTCATTGTTGAAAATTTATGTAAAATGAGACAAAGTAATTCAGAGAAAGGAACCATAATTCATTTTAGTGATGTTTCAATGCTTATGAAGTTCCTCTCCAAGTAACTAGTTAACTCAGTTCACCTTTTAAGTGATACCACAGGAAAAGTGATGGTGTTGTTGAGGGAGCTGAAATGTTTTTATTTCTCTGCACTGCAAGTATGATTTAAGGTGTAAAGAGTTTAGAAAATAATCTCTTTAAAATTGTATGAGGAATTAGTGACGACTAAATTCAAATATCCCTGGTAAAAATTGGCAGTAGAATCTGTGTTCCAAAATATCGTAGACCTACGGCCGGCTGTAAGATTTCCAATAGCTTCTATAGCCGGCTACACAATTTCTTATAGCCTTTAATAGCCGATGGCGATTAAGCAGCTCACAGCCAGGCGATAAAGTGTATGCTAAACGTCACTAATTACGGATGCTAGGACTCAGTGAGTTTTTGGACCACTGCTTTCTTTTTGGGCCGTAGTATCTTGATTTATTTTGCGAGGAAAGCTACGTACTTTTGATGGATGCCTGCCATTCCTAATATATTAGAGCGCCTTCAGTTTCGTATGATACTGTGCAATACCTCTGGTGTGAAATAGTTGCTTCAAGCGCCGTGGCACGCTGCGGTGCGGGGCAGGCGGGCAGCCAGCGCGAAACGCGCATTGGCGCCTACAAACCTAACAGGGATACTTCACGCGTTGCGCAATGCGTGAAGTATCCCTGTTAGGTTTGTAGGCGCCAGTGCGTCGCCGCTCCGCTTTGTGTTAGGCTCTGATATTTAATCTGGCGGAGTCAGCGTTATTCAACCAATGATTTTGAAATGTTTGCACATCCTGTATGGATTATTCTCGTTTTAATTGATGAAAAAAAAATATGTATTAAAGGAAAATATAACGTGTGTTTTGTAAATATTAAGGTGGTTCCGTATCAAACTTAATGATTTCCAAAGCACACGAATTTCTACACAATTTCTTATAGCCTTTTATAATCGATGGCGAAAAAGCAACAACCAGGCGATAAAGTGTAAAGCCCGGCTATAGGAACTACATACCGGCTGCATAATTTTTTATCGCTCCGTATAGCCCGGCCGTATGATTTTCTCAGCATTCTACAGCCAGCTATATGCTTTTCTGTAGCCTCCTTTAGCCGGCTATAAGAATTCCTATGGTATTTTGAAACGCAGCTCTTATCGCCAATTTTTACCAGGGATTGCAGTTACACTGAAAAAATAGCTCTGTTCACAGGGGTCCTACACGTTCTTCGTTACAGCTGCAGAAGTTTCCATTATGAGGAAAGAACACTCTGTGTTCACGGCCGAAGTTCTGTTCTCACAACAGAAAAGTTCTGTAAGTATAACAAAGAAAGTACAGGAGCCCTTTGCACAGAGGGTTCTTTCATCAGCACCGATTATTTTTTTGTGCATACCTAATATAAAAAAATTTGGAGAGTTTTGTTTTGGTACACGTGATTAATTTTGCGTCGGCAGATAGCAAGTGATCCTTCAAAACTCGGGTAATTAATTGAATTGATCAAAAGTTACTATAATATCTATAAAAACCATTGTATTTCTTTTATCAAATTTTTTCGTCGAGATAGGTCATGTATTTTTATCAAAATGCAAGTAACTCTAAAATACAGAAGGAAGTATTTTTTACATAGTCTTAGGAGTGAAAACTCCGGAAACCTCAAAATAATTATGATGGAGTTAGGAAAAATGGCTCCCAAGTCGGATAGTCAAAGTTGATCAGTCTCAGTGGAAGGACTGATTTGAGGTCTGAAAAATCCATTTTCCATTTTCGATACTTGGCGCTTTTGAATAATCTTAAGAGCCTCAGATCAAAATTTGAAACCTATAGATTAATGAATCCATTAATGTTTGGAATGAATGTCTCTAAAGCAGGCGACAGCGAGGGAATAACTCGTCACTTTTTTATTTCAAATTCGCGGTTTATCGTCCTCTAACTTTGGAATTTTCTTAGAGGGTCAATTTTCGGAATTTTCAGGTGCTCCTTGATGCGTCAAAATGATGGAGAAGAAACCCCTTTGAGCCGTAATATATAGTTATGTCTTATTTTACTATTTTATTTTCATATTAGGGCCCTTTCGCCTAACTCCATTAGAATCACAGAATGGCATGGGAAGGAAGTTGATGAACACACATGTTTCAGTCGAAAAATTGACGTGGCGGAAATCAAAAAGTGTTGATGCAACGGTAGAGGCCAGTATAGCCGCAAAGGCGCGCCCTTAGGGCTGGAATTAGGGCAGCAGCTGGGGAGAGGTCCTCCAACAAGTGCGAACATTCCACGATAAGCAAGTATAATTTATCGCCAGGACTTTGACCTTTGTGCAGAACTATCCTCCTCAGACCGACCGACTTAGGCAGTGACTTGTATATCATTCTTGCTCCTGCAGGACAAACCAACATCATGCATAAAAATGAATCACAAGAAATTTGGTTTTACATCATCGACATGTATATAATTAACTGACAGCTTGATGGGCGCTCTGAGGATGTTCTAGTGATCTTCGAGCATCTCTGTATTACGATTGCGAACAGACACTGCTACCAGCACATGCTCGGGTAAAATCCCTTCAAACTAAGGGATAGGCAACATGATGTATCGTTAGTTGTGAATAGTTACTTCCTCAAATTCATCTCACCTACCGCTTGCTTGGTCTTCTTACATCTGGCATTTGCTAGTCATCTAAGTATAACTGTCAAAGTTCGTCTCCTCTCTGACGTAAGGGCGTATAGCCGGGGTCAGACTATCCAAATACTCCATCAAAATGTCACGGTCAAGTGCTGTGATTATTGGTCCAAGTCATCGAATAAGCCAATCACAACACCTGACCTTGATATTTTGATGGAGTATTTTGATAGTGTGACACAGGCTTTTCTCTATTTCCGCATGAGCTTTGCAGGGCCGGATTAAGGGGATGGCCACATGGGCCGCGGCCCATGGCGGCAAATTTAGGGGGCGGCAAAAATTTGCAATTTTTTTAATGTAGGTATCAAAAAAAGAGAGAAAAAAATCGGATTCAGAAAATAAATTACAAACGAGAAAAGGCGACAGAATCTCTCATTTCCTGAGGGTAAAAGTATGTAATTTCTAATTTTGTCGTCTTTCGGTGATCAAGAGACAACACCTTTAATTAGCCGAGTTAAGAGAGAAACCAAACACGCAATTTAACCTGGAACGGAGCGGCGCGGCGGTCGGCATGAAACGCATAGCGCCTACAAGACTTCATGAATACTTCACGCATTACGTCAAACACAGTGCGGTCAGCAGCGGTCGGCGTGAAGCGCATAGCGCCTACAAGACTGCATGAATACTTCACGCATTGCGTCAAACACAGTGCGTTCAGAAGCGGTCGGTGTGAAACGCACAGCGCCTATTAGACTGTAGGAATGCTTCACGCATTGCGTCAAACACAGTGCGGTCAGTTTGTTCTTTCATAATTTTTTCGTTCATTTCTTATAAATGGAAGGCCTTGTTCACACAGAGATAGGTTCACGGAACTTAACTTTCGCGCAAAGTTCCGTGAACTTTTGCTGGTAATGTTGACAGGGCTTCGCAAAAAATGTGTCCAACACGAGTAAACGCGTCTTATGCACCCCTCCCCGCTGCACGTTCACTTGATGGTTTTTATTGATATTTCAAAACGAATGAGAAGGGGGCGGCAAAATACAGGCGGCCCACGGGCGGTAAGTAGGTGAATCCGGCCCTGGAGCTTTGGAAATTATAGAGTTATACAGAGCACAGGGCTTAAGTGCAAATTGAGATACGCCCTTATGTCAGAGGAGCGCCGATTTGTGTGATTGAATCAGTCCCATTAGTGATTTGTTGCTCATGAATCGACACATCGATACCTTCCGGCCAAAGTATCACAAGCGCAATGCGATGTTTAAAAATTTTCGCCGCCATTTGATTTTTTTACAGAGAAATTGTTGGTTGAATCTGTTTGAAAATTTGACTGAATTTTATCGGCAGCACATAGAAAATTGAGTGAAATTTTCGGACAGCTTCCTTGAAGAATTTCTCTGTAAAAAAATCAAATGGTGGCGGAAATTTTGAAACGTGGCATGGCGCTTGTGATACTATGGCCGGAAGGTGAAGAATCCTCAAATATTACTTTCAAATTGGTCGAAGAAATTTTGCTTGGTCGACGTCAGAGTCCCATTATAAAGAGAGTTGAGACAACGCGGCTCGTGGATATCACAAATGGGGATAAAGATTAAACAAATCGGACGTTTTTTGTAATCTTTGATCAACCCATTCCCGATTTCCTCTTTCCGTTCCCTCTTTCATTCCATTTGTTCCTTGCCGTACCCCCTATTCCCCGGTCCATTCCAGTTTATAATCTTTGCAGTTGGTGAAAATGTAATCTTTATTCCCGTTTGTGACACTGTGAAGGCCTAAATTACGGGAACCAATCAAAAATGGATTGCCTTGCCTGCCTTGCCTTTACTCTCAGCATAAAAGGACTCTAGTCGACGTACCTGTCCAGTAGAGCCAATTCTTCTCGAACTTCTCGCCGTCGTCCCCCTCGAAGACCTTGTAGATGGTGACGATGTAGCCGGTGTGCGGGGATTGGGGTCGCTTGGAGATGGGGTCGAGGGGCGGTCTTGCGATGGTGGCCACCTCGTTGAAGATCTCGAACGTGTGCGATGCCGTGTAGCGGAGGTTGTGCGGGTCGAACCTCCCCAGGGACGTGTGTCGTAGCGCGTTGAAGAACTTCTTCGGTTCAGTCTGGTTCTTGTTCACCACATAGTAACATATGAACGGAAATTCCGCTGGAAAAAAACAAATGTGACCATCAAATGGACGTATACCTATCTGTTAGGCAATATCAAAAGTTAACAAAAAGAGAATTTATAACTTCATCATCAAAAGCATATTTACCTATGGCAGCGAGGTGTGGCAGTTGAAGAAACGGTCCCAGGACATTCTTAAGGCAACCGAAATGGCTTTTTCTGAGTTTCTGACTTTTCTAGACTTTTTCCGACCTATTCTGGTTCTTCATAGCTTTTCCGGTTTTCCTCTACCTTTCCTTGGATTTTCCAGATTCCTTATCACTTTTTTTTAGTTTACTTGAACGTATGTATGCTAAAAGGAACTATGTGCAAGTGGAAAGATGGGGTGTACTCGTGGTGAGCTGATAAGAAACAATGTAAAAGTGGATATAGTTCCTTTTGAGAAAATGGAAAAGCAGGATTTTCATTAAATCAAAAAGAGCTGAGGGGTAACTCGTGAGCCATGGATTTGTGACAAGAGCGTTGTGAACAGGGCTCATGAGTTATACAACGCCCCAACGACGTCGTCGAGCCCGGTCGTCACCGCTGACGTCACTGGCGCTTTAAAATTCCCATTCATTCTTATGGCCCTCAGCTAACGAGGACACCCCATCTTTCAATTTTTGTTTCTCTTTTACTACTTCATGTAGCCCACGAGGGCTAATCCTGCGCTTTTAATCATATCCTTCCTCCGTCCCTAACAACCAGGCCCAGGCAACCACTGTCTGAGACCATCAAACTCGGATTGCCTAGCCGGGAATCGAACCCGGGACCTCCCGATAATAGAGCTATAGCGCTACAACCTCTATACACCATTAGGAGGCCGACACATAGCACACTTGCACATAGTTCCATTTAACATAAATACGTCCACTTCTCCTTGGCTTTTGCAGGTTTTCACTAACTTTCCACAAGCTCGAGAACTTGTGAAAAACTTAAATAAATAAGACGTACCATCTTTTTCAATGTTTCCGAGTAGGATGCCCTCGGCGGCGCTCTTGGTGGCGGCGATCTCTCCGAGGAGGTCCCTGGCGGTCATCTGCTGGGTGGCCAGCGGCATGGCCAGGGGCGACTCGAGCAGCGGTTCGATGGGCTCCAGTCTGGACATGAGGTGGATGGCCACGCAGAGTTTCGGGTCGTCCACCTCCAAAACGCTGAAGTTGGTCCCCGTCGACGTGGACGTGCTCTGCGGCAGCGGCAACTGCAAAACCACACTCTGTCACTCCATCGATCCGCTCACGGCTCACGTAACGCCCTCATCAAAATCACACTTCCACACAACGACAATTGACGGGGTAATTGAGTAATGACGTAAAAGGCGTCCGTTGTGCTCTGTCCCCATTGATGAGATTACATTCTGTGACTCATTGCACTGGGGGGAAAAAAAAACACATTGGATCTAGAGTCCAGACTCTTAAAAACATCGACAAGAAAGAGTACTCTTGATTCAATCAGAATCTAGCTTAAATCAAGAACCAAGCATCGTAATCTAAGCGGATTTCGTCTTGATTCAAGCAAAAATCCGATTGAATCAAGAGTATTTTTTCTTGTCAATGTTTTCAAGAGTCTGGACTCTGGATCCAATGTGTTTTTTTTTTTTCCAGTGTGCCAGCAGAGACAATATATTTTCCAGACCTCGCTGTGCTATTTCCCTTATTCTGCCGTGCTAAGGAGAGCACCCATATACTGCCGTGCTAAGGAAAAATGCCGTATGATCATTCGAGAGTTGCCAAATTTCCCTCAATAAAATGTTCATTTTCGATTAAAGTTATGAATATTTCCCCTCGAAATTTTCAACACTTTTCGGTAGCAAACTTATCTGAAAAATTGGAAGGAAAATACGCATAACTTTCATCGAAAATGAACATTTTATTGAGGGAAATTTTGCAACTCTCGAATGTTCATACGGCGTTATTCCTTAGCACGGCAGTGTAGACGGGAGAGTATTGCCATCTGTGTGCCGATCTCTGATTGGTTCATCAGTTTTAGGCTGTCATGGAGCTCCAAAGTTGGACTAATGTAAAAAAATCCGACCCAAAGGAACGCGCATTAACGGCTGAGAAATGAATGATAATCACACTCAAAGGTTCAAAGTTCCATAAACCTATCTCTATGTGGACAAGGTCCTCCATTTATAAGAAATGAACCAAAAAATTATGAAAGAACAAACATAAATGTGGCTTAATAAATTTTAACTTCCGCCGCTGCGCCGCGCTGATCGCACTGTGTTTGGCGCAATGGGTGAAGTATTCATGCAGTCTTGTAGGCGCTAGTATGTGTTACATGCCGATCGCCGCGCCGAGGGCTTCTCTTTTTCATCTCAAGTCCTCGTTATCATTCCTCTCTACGTTGAGCTCTCTACGTAGTAACGTCACATCGTCACATGGATGAAAGACAACCCCTCGATTACTACTCGGAGAATGGCTTTTGGCCTACGTAAACAATTGAAGGCGAAATAGTGATCAGCGTATTTTTAATTGGGAAAGTCTAAATAACTTACGGGGACTCCATCAGGTAGAAAGCGATCTATGCTAGCTACTGGAATGATGAAACAGTCTCTATCAATGCCTGCGAGGTTGGTTGGCTCTGCCCGGGGGACTTGCTGAAGAGCCAACTGTTGTCCAGGCTTGAATATACCCGGCCGTCCTGAACCGGAGAAACTAACCTGAAAATTGGATAAAAACTCACAATCAGAATTTGAAATATTGTAGATTAGCGTCTTCGGCAAAATATCATGCATTTTCCAGGTTAAATTTTAACAATAAGACCCTGCGGAAACAGTACTTTCCTTAATCTACTCCAGGTGAAGAGGCAAATATTTATCAAATGGAGCGGAATAAAATTATTTTTTCATGCATTATGCTTAAGTTTCGTGCTTAATAAATCATTTTCGTGCATTACATTTTATTTATCTATGCTGTCGTGAGAAGGAAGGACGCTGCATGAGCCTTCAGGCATTGCCAAATTTCCTGCGATAAAATACAAATTTTCAGAAAGAGCTGTCAGTATTTTTCCTCCAATTTCTCAGAGAATTTGTCTTCGCAATCGTATCTAAATTATCTGAAAATTTCAATTTCATTTGTACATAAGGATATTTAAATATATCCCTCTTTGTGATAAGAAAATATGGCTTACACTACAAATAAAATAAAATAATAAATTTCTGCGCTACCTGGAAAATTCGATAAGAATGGAATGGAGATGTTGCATGTGTGAGGAATTTGCGATTTGACCATTAATTATTCTGTAAAAGTTCGCGAGAAACACAATGGTGCCACTGATTTTCTCTGAAATCATCTCCCAAGCTCAAAAAAAGCTCTCAAAGTGAGGTCAAAATGGAGGGGATATCCCACCCTACCCTGAGAGTCCACCTCTACATCAAAACAAACTCTCCATTAGCAGGGTTGCCACTTTATTTGGGGACTCCAAAACTGAAAACACGGCAACCCTGCTAATGTATTTGCTCCCTATCTTTGCATGGAGAGTTTGTTTTGATGTAGAGGTGGACTCTCAGGGTAGGGTGGGATATCCCCTCCATTTTGACCTCACTTTGAGAGCTTTTTTGAGCTTGGGAGATGATTTCAGAGAAAATCAGTGGCACCATCGTGTTCCTCGCGCAATTTTACACAACAAACAACAGTCAAATCGCAAATCCTCACACATGCAACATCTCCATTACGCGCTTTCCACTCAGAATACAAATGACAGAGAAGTGGAATTATTTGTTGCATTCGAGTCGATAGAATTCAAGTATTCAGAGACAATGCCACCGAAGCAGTGACGCAATATGAGCCCTGATATATTGCCAAAAAATAATTTCCTCTATACTATGTTAACAAGGTTGAATGCCTCTTGAGGCATCTCCATCGTTGGACCCCCTCTTCATTCCGCTCCTAATCCTCCTCGAAATCCCTACCCTTTCCTCACGACAATCCGCAATCCAGACATCTCAGACAAGTAGCTAAGGCCACTGCACTGCCTTCACTACGCTACGGTTACCGTTCACGCTCTGTTTACAGTTGTCCATCTTCAGTGTAGAATGATCTACCCGGTCAAGCTGAGAAATTAACAGAGGACTCTCACCTCCACGACTTAACGGTCGGTCAACATTTTTCGGTAGGCCCCTTGGTTCAATCATGAAAAAATTCAATTGAACACTTCCCAATTTCAATGTTCGGTAAAAGTAAGAAAAAACGGATCTGTGTTGCGAGGTGGAGCCACGGGCGGAACTAGGGATTTTTTGTTGGGGCATAGAAGGGTTTTTCACCAAAGAGGGGTGGCTCCCAGCTCCGATGAGTGGGACTTGGAAGGCCTCCGCAATAAAATTTACGGAATTCATATGATTCTGGAACAATTTACTGCTATTTTTACGGAGGTATTGATTCAAGTACAATTTCAAAGATGACAGGAATATCACGCGGTCATTTCGCAAAATCATTTATAGCTTCTGGAGGAGTAACCCCCCCCCCCCCCCCCCCGCAACCCCCGCCTGGTCGAACAAACGAATAAATTAAAATTTTAAAACATTTCATTTTTTTCTGAAACCACTCAAGTTGCGATAGCAAGTATCAAGTAGAAAACGCCAAAAAAGTTAGATTATTCCTAGCTGACGTTCTTAATCGCACAAAGCAATGACCGGCCGACAATTTCCACCGGGTTTCAAGAGCATAGTCGTTTCCACTCGTGTGTAATTCTTTGTTTTGATTCCGGCCAGCCGTGACCGGATATGCATGAGGTCATGGTCTCCACTTCCTGTCGCGGGTCCCCGGCCCTCGTAATATAATTTTGTATGAAAAATACGTCAGTGGAGTGCACTCTCTCATCAGTGCCATCTGTTGGAGGATCACGGATTCTCGACCTCTGACAGCGTATGAAGTTGTCATCTCTGGCGATTTTATGTCACCAAAATAATTAGGTAATATTCAACTCGAGTCCAGGTTTAATATCGCTACTGAGCTGCGGTATACAGTTGTAAGTCATAAAAATTTTTGCAAGCCGAATATTAAACATCAATTCGACCTGAATTTGCTTATCGATTGACCTTGATCGACACATAGCAGACCCGGGGAGCTAGAGGTGATCGCCCACTGAGTTCCGGCCAAAATAGCCTCGCACGGTCTCATCTGGAAAAATATGGGGGCTACATTTGGCAATTTTGTAAAAAAAAAAAAAAGTCTCTTTAGGCGTCTGAAGGCCTCTTTTGAGTTGTTGTTGTTGGTTTTTTTTTCTTCTTCTTTCTTTCTTTTTATCAGGGGTTATACAGTCTCTTTTCGGCGCGGAAAGAGGAAGAAGAGCTCTGTAATCTTGAAAATTAATCAGAAGTTTACCGACGCCTCCCTCAAATAACGTTAAGGTTCAATTATTGCTCCGGGTGTGTTACGAATTATTGGCGTAGTGTACAGGATCACTCTATCCATGGTTTCTAGATTGTTGGTTCTTTGCATGAAATTCAATTCAGATACCAAGAATATTAGCGTCGGCGGAACTGAGGGAGAGCCGGCGAGCCTAACCCCCTTCAGAGATATCTAAATGGCTGCCTATAGAAAATGTGAGGGATTTTGCTAAATATACGTGTGACTTATCTTTCATCTTCGCAATTGAATTTCAGTCAAGTTTTCGCTGATAGGCTAGTTCAAAAATGCTCTCCAGGTCAATTTGGTGTGGGGGGGGGGGGTCCTCGGATCCCCATTTGGATCTGGGGAACTCCCTCCAAACCCCTTTCTGAGTCATTTAAATCTTCGTCGATGCTGGAAGTTAGGTCCATGGACACTGAGAAACACCTACAAAAAGCATATAATGCTGGACCGGGTTTGCTGTAGGGGTTCCCAAATTTTGCGCGCGAAAATAAGCCCCGCCCCGACGGCACGAAACAGCTTCGAACAAAATACGAGTGTTGTTTCTTGTTGCGAGTGTTACCTCCGAAAAACGCATAGAGCACATAGAGTTGTAATGTAAGTGGGTGAGTTGGCGCCACTTTTGAGCATTTTCCAGGTCTCGATTTCCGAGACTCCTGTGTGACGCCGGGTCACTTTTTCGATACATAATCGATTGTTTGCGATACATGGGCACCCGGCCATCCGATGTAAACAAAGAAGATAGGAATCACCACGTATTCCACACCGCCATTTTGGATCGAACATGTATCGAAAAAGTGACCCGAACTCGACCCACACCGGGCTCGGAACTCGTCCAGCAGAGCATGGCGCCAGCTCTCCCATTTACATTACGACTCTATTTACTCTATGGTTTGCTGTCGGGATTCCCAAATTTTCCCCGTGAAAATAAGCCCCGCCCCCCCCAGCACAAAACAACTTCGAACAAAATACGATTGTTGCTTGTCGTTGCGAGTGTTGCCTCCGAAAAAAGTACGACGAATCTAGAGTTTGTACATCGTTGCAAAAAAGATACTCACTTGTCTGCTGGGGTAGTTGGAGGGGGGCAAGAGGGGGGCGGGCTCGGTGCGGCCGGGGAGGGAGGGCTTGCGCTTCATGTTACTCCAGCTGAGGAAGGCATACGACGAGGACGAAGATCGGACGGCGGCTGGGTCCTCCTCGGCATCTTGCGGTCCGGTGATGGGGCTGAGGAAGATGTGCGTGCGGTACGAGTGCGACTCCATCATCGTGTACCCGCTGTCCCTCTTCCGGTTCCCATGCACCCCCCCGGCCCCCGCCGAGACCCCTCGTCGCCGACCCGCGCCACCGCAACCTCCTACGCCGCCCCCGACTTTCCCGTACTTCGGCTCCTTGCTCGCCTCTGTGCGGAAATTTTTCCGAAATAATATATTCATTTTTTACAAATTGTACACACAATGGCTAAGCAAAATCGGCAACAGTAGCCGCGATACAGAAGAAATTCTTCACTCGCTATTTCATTGAAAAGTTCCTCATTATAGTCGTAAATCGGCAATAGTAGCCGATACAGACGAAATTCTTCACTCGTTACTTCATTGAAAAGTTCCTGCAGTCGTAAATCGGCAATAGTAGCTGATACAGACAAAATTCTTCACTCGCTACTTTACTGAAAAGTTCCTGATCATAGTCATAAATCGGCAATGGTAGCCGATCCAGACAAAATTCTTCACTCGCTACTTTATTGAAAAGTTCCTGATCATAGTCGTAAATCGGCAATAGTAGCCGATACAGACGAAATTCTTCACTCGCCACTTCATTGAAAAGTTCCTGATTTTAGTCGTAAATACGGAAAATTGGCAATAGTAGCCGATACAGACGAAATTTATCACTCACTACTTCATTGAAAAGTTCCTCAGTATAGTCGTAAATATGCTAGTATCCCTGAGGAGACCACGTTTTTTTAAACTGCATGGACACTTAAGTCTACTGATACTTTTAAGCATTTTCATGATAGTTTTTTTGAAAATTGCCGAGTTACTTAGGTTGATAGTATTTTCCCGAAACACTTTTTTCTCATTTTATCGCTCAGGAAATGAGAGCATTGCAACATGAATGTCAGTCACATGCATGATTTCGCCGGACTAGATTTCTCATTTGATCGCCGAAAGACCAACGCAACGAAATTTTGAAAAAATTTCTGTTATAGTTTAGGTCTTTCTAAGAGAAGAAAGAGATTTTCATGTCAACGCGAGTTGTTTGCCGATCGTAATTTCCGTTTACAAGATTTAAGTGACGTTTCACTGCATGACGATGAGGACTGAACAACATACACTGAAAGCACATTGACGGCTAGTTCAAGGGAAATTTTTCTAGCATATCGCGCACCATACGGTAGATTCAAAATGCAAGGAAGAATCGCTGAGTCGAGGCCAATGATCGCTGAAATAACTCGAAAATTTATGGATCCTTTGCCTCTCTAGAAGCAACTCCAACAATCGAGTAACTTCACTGGCACAGTTACACGGTTGCGATAAACGTAATTTCAAAATGCAAAGATTCCAATTTAGGTTGAAAAATTCTACTCGTGACCGACTTCAGCGGTTCTTTCACACGATGTTAAATCACACAAATTCTGCATTCAAATCGAAGCTGATCAGCCAGGATTAGCCAGTAAATCCTTCAGATCCCTCGCTGAGACGATGATCGACGAGAACAGGAAACCATGTCCGATATGCTGAATACGGTAGGTAAGTAAACTATTCAAAGTTTCGATCGATGGTTTCACGTGGGTAGGTCTTGCTCGTAAATCACGCACTGAGTTAGACGCCAAAAAAAAATAAAAAAAGAAATGGACGGAATAACGGAAGGACAGATCGAGTTAGAACGGAATCGGTTTAAAATCATGCAGATTCGGACACTTAGATGGAAACGATACACGGTGGGAGCGATATCAACACGAAATTTGTTCTCCCTTCCGCGGCACCTATGCCGCCGTGAAATTGCGTGGAGTGGGAATATTTAAAATTAGCACTCTCGGCCGTATCTGTTCCTACGCGGCGGTTCTCAGGTTATTTTAGAATTCCACGGATTAGCCCGAATCAGCCTAACTCCACTCCACGTTGCCTGATGCCCAAGTAGCACAGATTTAATAAGTAGCAATTACATTCTTAAAATATTGCAATTATTCCACTGAGTGTTGTGCATGTTGCCTAGCTCCTGTTTGAAGGGGCCCATTCATTGAAACTTATTGCAATAAAATTTAAATAACTTGCAATTTTTCATTGCACTGCACATTGCCTGTCTTTCTGACAAATGGAGTTCAGTTTGTTTTTCGTTGCACTGTGCTACTTGGGTGGTCTCCTCTGTTTTTTTATTTTTGCAACAGAGAACTTAAGTACGTGACGCCTTTAAAATTTGCGTGAATTTACTCTAGATTATGATAAATATGCTAGCAAAATCTCAAGTTTCAGTGCTGTTTAAATTCCCATTTAAAAAATATAATGTTAGAGAAAATTAGGCAACGGTTGATGTAGTTAGACCGATTTTGGTTAAATGCGTCTCATTTTTGTGGAAATCATATATCTTGAGTAGTTTTTGTTGTATTCAGAGCCTTACCCATCGCGCAAAATCTTATGCTTTTACGGTATTTTATTATATTAATTTTTTTTTTTAAGCGTGCCTATAGGGCTCGCTTTTTGAAATCACTCGGATGTACTGTAGTACAGCACACCGATCGACCAATGCTTTTCAAGGGGCGGTCCGAATTTTTTTTCCGTCGGATCCGTTCTTCCGTTTTTGAACCGTTATAGTGTCAAGCCCTGAAGGTCATTCATCGAGAAACCGAATTATCCTGTTACTGGAAACCCTTGAGAACATTTTACCGTGGAAACCGTATTATTTTCTTTCATAGGTACGTCAAATAAGCTTTTCTACGCTCGGAGGATTTAAATTAGAAGTTTAAATGCCGCCATAACTATTTAGCGAATCAGCGTCTTTTCAAAAGCGGTTAAACCCAAGTTGGCTGCATCTCCATAGTTACAACTGCAGCGAAGTGAGCAATCTCCAATTCGACCAATTGGAAGGCAGAGTTTTGGAGGTTAGGTTCCCTTGTTGATTCTCTGAGTGTAAGTTGGTTTTTTTTTTTTTTTTTTTTTTTTTTTTGTGTCACGTTTTTTTTTTTTTTTATTTCCAGAAAAGATACCTTAAAGTCTCATTTTAATACAAATCAATCGAAGAAAAGAGAAAAGACAAAGTTTGACTCATTAAACAGAGTAAACTCCATACTCTGCTGCTGCAAACTGAGCAATCTCCAACATGACGCAACAAACTGAACAATTTCCAAACTTTAATTTGAAATTCTGAATGAACCAATTCAGTTAAATGATTTATGATGTTATTTTCTTTGTTCATCCAATATAATTATGTTACTTTCTTTATTCAATAAAATGTATTTTCAATAAAATGTATTTACATTCAACGGTATCAAATCAATAATTCCTCCCCAATTTGCAGAGAGTACTAATTTATACACATCTCGTTGAAATGGAAATAGTGCACACACTAGATTTCAGTTCTTCGGCACGCTTTTCCAACATATTCATGTTGGATGTTTCTTCTTGTTTTTTTTTGAAAGCAATTTGGTGCGTTTCCATTAAACTCGCTCGCTCGGCGAAACGTAGTCGCGGAAACCTTATAACAAAGTTACTGCTAAAATTAACATTACGGCAACATTTTTGCAACAATTTTAAAACATTATCTTTGGCAGTTGCCGGGTGGGCCGGTACGAATGAATTGTTTGCTTAACGCTATCCAACAGTGGCGGAGCGTGAATGCTCGATTATCGATATTTCCTCATTTGAAACTATGGTAAAAGATCGATCATTAAGGTGTTTGTTGCGAATACCCTACTATCGATCCTTCTTCATAGGTTTAAATGACAGATATATCGATTTATCGCAAAGCACGCCACGCCACTGCTACCCAATTAAAAATATTGAAAGAAGCAAGAAGCTCGACCAGAGCGCGAGAGAAGAAAGTAAAAGCGACGTGCTGCGGGCTCGCGACCTACTCATCACATAGAGACGTCGATCATCGACTATCGATATGATCTCATTTAAAAACATGGTAAAGGGTCGATGATATAAGGCGTTGTTTGTGAGCACCTTGATAATCGATACTTTTTAATAGATTTAAACGGTAAATCGATCGATTCATCACCAAGCACGGCTCATATGGAGACGTGGATTAGCATGCGTCCGAGCTACCGTGCTAAAGAAAAACGCCGTATGAGCCTTCAGGCGTTGCCAAATTTCCTCGGGAAAATCACTAATTTCCAGGAAAATTTTTGAATATTTTTCCGCCAATTTCTCAGATAATTTTGTTTGTAATTTGATCTAAAGTGTCTGAAAATTTCAAGGAAAAATATTCATAACTTTTCTCAAAAATAAACATTTTATCGAAGGAAATTTGGCAACTCTCGAATGTTCATACGGCGTTCCTCCTTAACACGGCAGCGAGAGCCGCGAAGAAAAATTCGAGCTCTACTGTCCTGCAACGCCGCACAATGGATCGAGTCAATGGGGGAGGCTGGACAAAATTTGAAAACTTTAAAAACTCATAACTCCGTACATACAAAACTTTGAGGCTTTAAAGGTGGTTTTATTGGTTTCCTCGTAAACTTTCATTCCAGATGCTCTCCCGAAGTTTTAAAATGTGACGAATCAAACATCAAAATTTGCGGTTTCAGTTAATTTCATGTCGAACCTCTCCGGTTGACTCGATCCACTGTGCGCCGGTGGTAATGAACCGTTCTCATTCAAGTCGCGACAAACAGGGACCCTCATCGCCTCTTTCAGTTTAACCCATCGATGACCCGAAAATAAGTCAGGTAATTGATTTACAAAAGAGGAGCTGAAACTTTCTACGCTGGGTCATGTGAGCCCCACTTTACCTATATAGTGCGAACGTTTGTAAACGTGCGTAAATGTATGCCTGGCCACGCATCACTACCTACTATGCCGTACTGAGGAAGAATGCCGTATGAACATTCGAGAGTTGCCTTTCCTTCAATAAAATGTTTATTCTTTAAGAAAGATATGAGTCTCTTTCCATGAAATTTTCAGGGACTTCGGTTGATATTGCGAACAAAATTATCTGAAAAATTAGAAGGAAAATATTCATAAGTTTACTAGGAAATTCGTGTTTTATCGAAGGAAATTCGGCAACGTCTGAAGGTTCATACGGTGTTTTTCCTTAGTACGGCAGTACTGTGCTAAGGAAAAACACCGTATGAACATTCGAAGCGCTGGATGAAGAAAGGGCATCTCTTGGTTGCGGTGTCTCAGAATCTCCCCTGACTCTTTCATCCATTATAATTGGACTGAATTTTGCAATTTGGACCTATAAATACCGGCCCGGTTTAAAAACAGCGTATGTGCCATTAGTTTTCCTATGCTTATAAGTGTTTTTCAGATGAGCCAGAATTTATAGGTCCAAATGGAAAAATGCAGTCCAATTAGAGTAAATGTATGGAATTCGTTGCAACTTCCACTAAATTTTCTTTATGAATTTACAATGCTGAAACCGAAAAATTTTGGAAAATTCATGCAATAGTTTCCTCTCTAAAGTATAAATACCAGTGAATTTTGGAGAAAATTTTTTCCTGAGTAGCTCCTTACAACACTTTAAATACGTGACAAATATTGCAAAAATTTAATGTCGGCGAAAAAAGCCGATACCTCGGAGAGGGTCTTGTTTGTTGAGATAAGCTTGATGGAGCTTAAAACTTTTTTAATACTGCAGGGCGTCCTGCCATGGTTGCTAATAGGATGCGACGTTACGAGCCCCTTACCATATTTCATAATTTTAAGGAGGACCTAATCATCGTTTTGGCACAAAATTCTGTTCTGATCCGATCTGATTTTTTGTGTGTGTTTTTTAACACCATTCTCTGAAAATTTCGCACGAAAAGAACGAATGGTATTCTCTTCCAAAAATGAAATATAAGCGAAAATTTTCAAGCAGCGGAATTGATATCCATGGTTTGATCATGTCGCCATCGTTATATGACAAACAAAAATAATAAATTAACCTCATCCGACGATGAGCAGGGGAACGCTCGCATTAATTCCCTGGAAATAATTTATTTCTGACGGCGCTCAAAAGTGCCTTCAAAGCGACGAGTACGCAACCTTACATCGGAAGTGACCGAATAGTTATCGCACAGAAAGTAGGCGCTTTTGAAGATGGTCTTCGTGCCTGTTTTCGGTGCGATTCAAGAAATTATTTTATCTTCATCTTCCTTTTTTGACAAAAGTACGATGAAAAATACGTATGCATCTGTTAACAGTTGAATACACGTGAAAAAGTTTACAATTTAAATCCATCTGCGTCCGTTCACGAGTGTGTCCCCAGCACGTAGAACGTTATTCGCTGCCATTGAAATGAGAGTGAATGTCGAGAAAAAGGATATCAGTGAAATAAGAAAGTAAGTTGATGCTGTCTCTAACCTGTTTCCCAGGATGGAAGCCACACACGTCCACAGGAAACATAAACATTATCACAGTAAAGAACAATTTTCAGTGTTATTGTGGTCATACAATTGAAAAGTATCGAATGATAAATGTGGATAGTAAATAAATAATTCTACATTCATTCTGCCGTGTTGAGGAAAAACGCCGTATGAGCCTTCGAGCGTTGCCGAGTTTCCTCCGATAAAAACCGAATTTACTGGGAAAATTACGAATATTATTTTCCAAAATTTTCAGACAATTTTGTACGCAATTTAATCTAAAATGTCTGTAAATTTCCTGTAAAATATGCATGTATGTCGTCAAAAATACATGTTTTATCAAGGGAAATTTGGCAACTCTCGAAGGTTCATACGGCGTTATTCCTTAGCATGGCAGTATTCATCATTCTCGAGTAGCCAGGTTTTTCTCTTTTCACTCGCAAAATACCCCTCCACCAGCTATCTTATCTGAACCCTCAAAGCTCCTTCACTTTCAGGCGTTTGATGGAGTTCCTATACACTTTGCACGATGTAGTAGCACATATGGACGTTTATACTGAAAGGAACTATGTCGCACGCAATCCCCTTGCACATACGTCCTTTTAGCACAAATACGTTCGTATGCGCAAACACTTTGCTAAAACATAAAGTATGCGTAAAATTAGGAATTAAAAAAAACTTTTATTACATTAAATTTTACGCGAGAATTCAATATTTTTTTATTTTAGCATTTATGCATACTGCGTGCTAAGGAAGAACGCCGTATGAGTCTTCGAAAGTTGCCAAATTTCCCTCAATAAAATATATATTTTTGAGAACATTCAGGCATACTTTTCCTTGACATTTTCAGATACTTATATAAATTGCGTACAAAATCGTCCGACAATTTAGGGAAAAAACATCCGAAATTTTCCAGTAAATTCGGTTTTATCGGAGAAAACTTGCAAAGCTGAAGGCTCATACGGCGTTCTTCCTTAGCACGGCAGCATAGCAGCACCTCCTCTTCCTTCCGGTGCGTTCTGCCATGCTGAAGAAGAACGCCGTATGAACATCCGAGAGTTGCAAAACTTCCTCGAATAAAACATGTGTTTGTGAAGGAAGTCTTGCGTAGTTTTCCTTGAATTTTCAGATATTTTACATTGAATTGTCAGCAAAACTATTTTCCCGGTAAATTTGACTTTTATTGAAGGCCCATACGGCGTTTTTCCTCAGCACGGCAGCATTGCAGGGAACGGCAATCACTTAGTTTCTTGACATACCTTGACTCTCGGGTGTCTGATGATCAGGCCAGTTTCTAAATTAACCACATGGAAAGCGACAACCAAAGTTACTCTTGCTAGCAATCGTCTGTGTCTTGACTGAAGAATATTATTTAAAAAATGATGCAGGAATCAGTAGCCGAACGAATCATAGTATGGTTTCGTAGAGGGGGGGGGGGGGGGGGGCTTTACCCCATAACTCGGCGAAGGGACAGCTGGTTAGTACCTTGACATACCTTGACTCTCCGGTGTCTGATGATCAGGCCAGTTTCAAAATTAACCACATGGAAAGCGACAACCAAAGTTACTCCTGCTAGCAATCGTCTGTGTCTTGACTGAAAAATATAATTTAAAAAATAATGCAGGAATCAGTAGCCGAACGAATCA
This sequence comes from Bemisia tabaci, assembly GCF_918797505.1. Taxonomy (NCBI): domain Eukaryota; kingdom Metazoa; phylum Arthropoda; class Insecta; order Hemiptera; family Aleyrodidae; genus Bemisia; species Bemisia tabaci. The sequence goes on from NC_092796.1 coordinate 28,453,177, forward strand.
CAGTACGGTTACGTAGAAGGGGGGGCTTTACCCCATAACTCGGCGAAGGGACACAGGTCGACACGCTTGGTTCACAGTTGACTCGGAAACTGAGCGGACTGCAGGCCCGGAGGGTCTCGTTAAGAAAGAAACTTATTTAGAGAGCATCTATCCCTAATTGACTGACAGATCAGCACGGCGATCTCGCCAAAACATTTATTTTTAGGGCTCTTGTCCAATTGCAGCCGACCATGCCGCGGCCCGCGAGAAGATCGGGATCCCATTTGCGACGTATTGATTGCCGATGCTGCGAAACCGTGAATCTTCGGTCCCCCCGTCCCCCTCCGACCCCCGTGTTTGCCTGCTCGTCAGTGTCATGTCAGTGCCCCGGCCTGACATTCGATTCTAACAACTCCTTAGATCCCTCTGTGCTCGCATGCTATGCTTCAAAACAATGTAGCACTTTGACGTATCTCTGCTGAACGGAACTACACTGCCGTGCTAAGGAAGAACGCCGTATAAACCTCCAGGTTTTGCCAAATTTCCTTTGATGAACCCTGAATTTCCTGGCAAACTTCTGAATATTTTCATTCCAATTTTTTCAGATAATTTTGTTCGCAATCTCACCTAAATTTACTGAAAATTTCAAGGACAAATATTCATAAATTTCCTAAAAAATGAACATTTTATCGAAGGAAATTTGGCAACTCTCGAATGTTCATACGGCGTTCTTCCTTAGCACGGCAGTACAGAGGAGTGGGAACGATGGGATGTGCTCTACTGCCGTGCTGAGGAAAAACGCCGTATGAACATTCAAGAGTTGCCAAATTTCCTGTTTATTTTTGAGGAAAGTTATGAATATTTTTCCGAAAAATTTCTGAGAACTGTAGGTAAAATTGGCGTTGCCAAATTTTCCTTAGCTAAAACGCATATTTCCTGGTAAATTTATGAATATTTTTCGCCCGATTTTTCAAATAATTTAGCTCGGATTTTTACCTAAAGATTCTGAAAATATAAAGGAAAAATATTCATGACTATCCTCAAAGATAAACATTTTATCGAAGGACATTTGGCAACTCTCGAATGTTCATACGGCCTTTTTCCTTAGCACGGCAGTACGGCGCTCACTCATTTTTGTTAGTCGGTGGCCAGACACATTACCCAATTTTGTTTGGTCCAAAGTTTTTATGGTCCATTCATAAAGTTTGTCCGATAGTTTTTTGTGCAATGTTTATTGAACTAACAGTTTACTTATTGTTAGTCCAGTTACGAGCAATGATAAAGGTGCTGAGATCCCGCCTAATAATGAAATTTAACCCTTAGATGCCAAAGCCGAGTCAAACTGACCCAAGGATCGCCGAAAGAACGTTCTCCGCGGGATTTATAGAGCCGGTGCCTCCGAACTTTAGACGTAGGTCACAATTACATCCTAATAAAAGAAGAAGATATGAAATTGAAAAAAAAAAAAAATAAATCAAATATCAACACAGCCGGAAATAGGAGAGACGCTTTTGGGTCTATTTGTTTTAAAACTTGTCTCCCCAATCAAAGCGAAGCATAGAACAGAGCATCGCAAACTCACACCTCGCGCCAGCGCGCCTTCAATTGTGCAGATACTACACGGACATCCATCAAGCACGAATAGTTGTATCCTTGCGCCGTCATCAACGCGTGTTCTTTCCCTCGTTCCGATTCCATATGGTGTTGGTTCCGTTTTTCTTACTTGTAGTGGTGCTTTAAGAGATACGTTAGCAAAGTAGCCGAAGATAGGAGAGATGTAATCGGGCTTGTTTTTTACCTCCTCTCCCGAGTGTAAGCGACTTATCACTGACAGCATAGAGCGGAGCAATGCGAGTTCACGCATCGCGCCTTCAATTTCTCAGATACAACACGGACATCCATCCAGCACGAATAGTTGTATCTCTGCGTCATCAAAGCGAGCCCTTTCTTTTTTCTATTTCCATGTTGTGTTGGCTTCGTTTGTCTTGTGTGTAGCGGTGCTTTGAGGGCTACGTGAGCAACACAGCCAATATTTAACTTGGATTAAAGTTGTTGGCCAAACTAGGTATCAGGTGAAAAAAATTGGGTAAAGTTAGTGACTAGCTACCTTTCTGTCACAAATTTGAAAATGGTGCCGTTTTTTAATGTTCTTGTAAATGTTCAACAGTCAACACCCGCATCGACGCTCCCAGCCTGAACCTCCAGTTAGGGCGTCTTATTATGTGCCCTGATAAAGTTTCATCTTATAACTTTAAAAAGAAGCGATATGGTTTTATACTACGTTGTGGCAAACCCTCCCCCACCACTTCAAGGATTAAAAGAGATCGCTCAATAGAACCACGATCACTTCTAGCGCCGCACATTAAGTCATTGCTGATTGGTTTTAATAACGGGAAATGGCGGGGGCTTTAGTAGCAGTGTTGGCCCATCCGATGACTACAGCTCTAATCTGCCATGCTAAGGAAGAACACCGTATGACCATTCGAGAGTTGCCAAATTTCCTTGGATAAAATGTTTATTTTTACGGGAAATTCTGAATATTTTTCCTCGAAATTTTCAGACACTTTAGATCAAATCACAAACAAAATTATCTGAGAAATCGGCGGGAAAATATTCAAAAATTTTCCTGAAAATTAGTGATTTTCCCGAGGCAATTTGGCAACGCCTGAAGGCTCATACGGCGTTTTTCCTTAGCACGGCAGTAATGCTCGCATGGAATGGATCTGAAAATCCGGGATATCCTGACGCATCTGGCAAAGCAAGAAGCGAGGTGCCGCGCATTCCGATGGCTCCCGGGTGTCGCAGGAATGTCATCCTGGAACTTGAGCAACGTCCCAGCGCCCCCCCCCCCCCCCCCCCCCCGCTTCGGCTTCCGACATTATTAAACTTCCCTACATGTCGACCCCTCACCACGCAGTAACGGGGACGTTTTATTCAACTTTCACGATCTTGAATTTTTTAGGGTGAGTTGAGCCCGCTGTAGCGCCACGCCAAGGCGGGAGGGATTCAACTGATTGTGAGACGCACAATTTAATTGGAAGTAAATTAAAACACAGCGCACGACAGGGAAAAATTTGCCTCACGGCGGGGGCGGAGTTGAGACAGGACCGGGTTTACCATATCGATAGCTGAAGAGCGAAATCACATATCTCCATTGCGGTGTTTCAAAAGCTCCGCTCCTATTTTATTTTTTCGATGAGAAATTAGTAAACTACTTAGACGGAAGTAACAACATAGCGCTGAGTCCTAATTCTTCAGGTAAAATTCCGTCAACTACAGGCAGAGTAGGGCTGGAACCTAAAGCTACATTGCTATGCTAAGGAAAAACGTCGTTTGAGCCTTCAGGCGTTGCTAAATTTCCTTTGATAAAATACGAATTTATTAGTTTGTACGGCATTTTACTCTCTATGTGATTTTTATAATGATGTTTAAAAAGTCAATTTTGGGGGGTTTTCACTGACAAGTATACTGGGATACTATGTTTGTTTCATTTATGTACACTAATGTATATAAATAAATAAATAAATAAATAGTGACGTTTGAAATCTGATTTCTCTAAATTTGACGGTAAAAACAGCCCTAGTTCCACCCGCGGCAAACTTGATTATTAGGGATTACGGGAAATTCTGATGGGGTGAGGCGTGAGGTAGCTCCTTGGCTGGAGGGACCCGGGAGTCCCGTCTTGGCAGTCGAGTCCGCGGAGCTCCTTCGCTGGTCGTCCCTTTCGCGATGCTCCAGTCCCTTTTCATCCTCCTGCTCTACGCAACACGCTCCCTCGCCCACTTTCATCCTCACGTCCATGCCAACCAACAAACCCACCCCTACACGCACGGCAAAACCAAAACCTTCCAGGTTCCTTTAGATGGGTCCTCCAACGCCACCCTCCGATGGGCCCTCAACTATCCACAGGAGAAGGTGTTTCTAGCAGTCAGAACGCCCCTCAGCGAGAAGGGATGGTTCGGTATCGGGTTTTCCGACTACGGCGAACTCACTGACGCGGATCTCTGTTTCTTTTGGATTGACTTCAAGGAGCGCGTCCATTTTGAGGTAATTTTTGTTTTTCTTTTTTTCATAAAATACGTTGGTTCCATGGAAAGGCTATATTATCATGCCTAAAGATATACAAGTGAGATATAAAATGTCTCGAACCCTGAAAACATCCTCGAAAAGTTTGCCCAGTTTTAGCTGCAAATGTGAATTGAGGGGCTAGGAGAACAAGGCGCATAAATGCAGAGTTTGCTATTTCAAGACATATGTGTTTAAAGTTTCAAAATTATATGGAGCTTCATGGCAGAATGGAAGTTTAAACTCAATTGTTGATGCTTTAAAGTTGGATTTCTGTTGAGAATTTTTCACAGAGAATACTTTCAAACTAGATTTAGTTGAGTTCACGAATATCTTGATTTTTTCAAAAACTGCACTTCTGCGCCTTGTGTTCCAAGCCCCTCAATTACTTCATGATTCGCTCAGATTTTTCAGATTTGTTCACAATGTTCATTTATCGACTTTAGTTTTTTCTTCTTTTAATGCAGAGAGCTGATGTCGGGTATAAAACGTTTTAAAGTCCATGAATAAATAAGCTGCTGGAATGAGCGAGCGCCTAATCTTAGGTAACAATTGAGTCTTTAAAAAAAATTGATATTTTGATAATTATTGTAAGACAGTGAATGAAAACTTTCATCTTATCGTAGGATGTTCACACGGACGAAGAGGGCCGTATCTTTGTCGATGAACAAAATGATTGCCTTAACTTTGACTTCGCAAGAGAGGGTGAAGATATTTTATTTTTCTACACCAGAAAATTTGACACATGTGATTCTGGTGACTATGTAATTGAGGTAAGTTGTCAATTTTTTCGTTGTCAGTATTAAATTATCATCGCGACCCTAACGACTAAGAATATATGCTCTCTCCTTCAAATACTGAGCATAAATAGTGCCAACGAGTCGATCGATATCATCAAGAGATTCGCCAAAAGAAAACGAACAAAAACAAATTTTTTCATTAGACTTTAATTTGCATTTACTGATAGTAGCGAAAGAATAAGAAAACATGCAAAAAGATCGATTGTGATAGGAAAAGGTAAGTGATAAGGTAAAAAAGAAGACGCAGCACTTTCATTATCGGTAAAATAATGTAATCATTTTTGAAACTGGTATCTTTTCATTAAGTCTCGACTCGTGGCGCAATAAAATTTGTTTCAAGATGAATGCCATAAATCTCTGGCTGTTCCGAGATGCCGAGACGCAAGTTAAAAATAGGTTACTTACGCTAGGTTTAATTGGGTGATGCTAGAATATTTTTGTTTTATCAGTAAATTGGGTTGAGTTAGATGCGCTAGTCTTGCAGGCTCAAATGAAAAATTTTCTGTTTCGTAATATAACGGAGCATTTAAAAATCTTTAGGTGGAGTAAACAAAATTTCCACCTCGCGAATCCATGGGAAAAAATGCAAAATAAAGGCCATGACTAAGGTAAAACTAAAAATTGCAAGGTGTTTGTAGGAATGTGGTGTCCAGGACTTATTTCGGGTCTTCTTAATATATAACTTAACAAATCAGTAATTAAAATACATATTAAGTAAATATCGATGGCCGTACTGTGAGACCACGTACCTCCAATGTGGTGTTCCAAACTTTCCGCTCCTATTTTATTTTTTCAAGGAGGAATAGTCCATTTTACGAGAAGCTTGAAGTTCTTACAGAATCTTCCTCCGACAGAGAAGAAAAATCAAGAAAGTTTTCAAGAAATTACGTTGATGTGTTTCCCATTGAAAAAATTAAGCACGACAGGAAGTGTGCAACATTCCAAATAGAGATAAATGGTTTTACACTTCGGCCATCGATATGTATATACACACCTTATAATTACATTAAATAAACACAATGCGACCCGTCAATGGTATATCACAACGTAATTCTAGTGTGACCTCGTCACCGCCCCCCCCCCTCCCCCGGCCGATTAAGTAATTTTTCCAAAAAAATTTCTCTATCGCATTTATATTTCTCTAAGTTTTTTTCTAATATTTTTCTCAAATGGCTAACTTGTCTTTAATCTGCTGAAGTGTCTGGTTAGGTTAGGTTGTCATTTTTTCGAGGTCACAATAAATAAACAAAAACAACAACAATGCGTAAAAAGTATGTAACATGACTCATGACTGGCAGTATCGCTATGAACTAAAGTGCTGAATCATCGAGGTCTGTTCTGCCGTTCTAAGGAAAAACGCCGTATGGGCCTTCAGGCGTTGCCGAATTTCCTCCGGCAAATCGCATATTTTCAGGAAATGTTTTGAATATTTATCTGCCAATTTCTCAGATAATTTTGTTTGTAATTTGATCTAAAGTGCCTGAAAATTGCAAGGAAGAATATTTATAATTTTTCTCAAAAATAAACATTTCATCCGAGGAAATTTGGCAACTCTCGAATGTTTATAGGGCGTCCTTCCTTAGCACGGCAGTGTTATAATTATTTTATTCTTGTATTTCTTCTCAGGAAGGAACAACTCACATTGTTTGGGTCAAGGGCTCGAGTCCATTGTTCAAGCTCGAGGGTCTGAATGTGGCGGAAGCTGAGAAATCGGGGATGCAGCGGACTCAGCTCTTGAAGAATATCAACGCGGACCCGGATTTAGACGCGGGATCGTGGCCGGTGAAAATCTTGAACTCTCAAGTCAAAGTCCCCGATGTGGAGACAACTTACTGGTGCACACTTCACAAACTCCCCGAGGAGCTTCGGGAAAAACATCACATAATTGCGGTAAGATGATTCATACGCCTCACCTCACGTCGACTGTATGGTGTTTAGTGCAATGCGTGAAGTATTTCTACAGTCTTGTAGGCGCTAATATGCGTTGTCTGCCGACCGCTCTGTGTTCGGCCGGCGGTATTATCCGAACTCGCGTTAGAACAATCGCGGCCTCTTGTATAATACTTTGAGAAAGCTCACTCGAGCTCAATTTTCTTTCATAGAGTTATGTTGTTTGGAGCAACACGTCGTTTCCTGTACGAAGGGATGTAACTCCATTCCAAAGTTGCAAAGTTGACTAAAACAGATAATTTTTTACAAGAATGTACCTGAGCAATTTTTGTCCAAAAATGTCCTGATTTTTGCATAAGATCAAAAGACAAATCAGTGAAATTTTCAGTTAGAAATTCCCAATATTCTCCTGGTAAAAATGCAATTTGCGATTGGAATTCGGCATCATTGATATGTAGTTACGTTCTTTTGTCAGGAAAACTACCAACACTGGTTCCGGCAACTACTGACACGTTTGTTCGTAGAAAAAGACTCTTCATTGATTTAACAATCCTGTAAAAAGACTGCGTAGCGTTTAAAAACAAGAAGAAAAGTTTTAAAACCTGAAAAAAAAACCATTCATGGATCATCATCCTGCTTGATGAGAGCAACTATAGACAGTTTCTTCTTTGTTTTTTTTTTCATGTGTAAGATTCGTGGTGTTGTTGTTGTTTCATGATACGAATCTCCACCCTAAGTCTCTTAAAATTTTTTTTTATGTTTTTATTTTTGAAAGTATGAAGCTGTCATAGAACCATCAAGTGAAGGAATAGTTCACCACATGGAGGTGTTCCACTGCGTCGCTGGTCCAGGAGATGAGATTCCAGATTATGCTGGTTCATGCTCAGACTTCGAGAGACCTGAGAAAACCAAAGTCTGCAAAAAAGTCATCGCGGCCTGGGCAATGGGAGCCACACCGTTCTTTTACCCTAAGGTGAGGTATTTACTTTTAAGTTTTAATTATGATCAAAGTTGTTCTCCTCTCGTCTGGTTAAAGAAACAAGAAATCCCATCATACCTACCTCAGTGGCGTTCTTTCATCGAAAATGTGAGGGAAGCACCCAAGACCTGAAACGTTACATGCAGATTAAGCTGTTTCCCATTCTGCCTCCAATTTTTGAGGTAGGTAAAAAAAACTCCTATCATATGCAGCAATACGATGGTGAAATTGCAGACATGCTTATCTCTCGGTTTACGGCGCACAGTGGATCGAATCAATTAGAGAGGTCCAGAGATTCTAGGGTGACCGACCGACTGAACGATAGCAGAACTGCCGTGCTAAGGAGAAACGCCGTATGAGCCTTCAGGCGTTGCCAAATTTCCTCTGGCAAATCACTAATTTTCAGAAAATTTATTGAATTTTTTCTCTGCCAATTTCTCAGACAATTTTGTTTTTAATTTGATCTAAAGTGTCTGAAAATTGCAAGGAAAAAAATTTATAAGTTTTCTCAAAAATGAACATTTCATCCGAGGAAATTTGGCAACTCTCGAATGTTCATACGGCGTTCTTCTTTAGCACGGTAGAGAAAGGGTATCTGTGGTTCGTAATTAGAACCCATCTCCCAATAATTCATTATAGAACATAATGCAAAATCTGGTGAAATAATATTGAATCTCTCCATCGTTTGCAGGAGGCAGGTTTGCCAATCGGAGGACCAGATTATAATTTATACGTCATGCTTGAGGTGCACTACCATAATCCTGATAGAAGAGCAGGTTTGTAATCTATCTATATATTTAATATCCTAAGGCTTTTTTTGTCCTTCTTCAGTTTGTGCTAATTGGCCTTGTTCAGCCCCCTTGGAGTACCCGTTGATAGGTATTTTTTTTTTTTGGCTTAACCCATCAAACGGGGCTCCAGAGTTGAAACAGTTTCATGCTAACATTGCTATAACCTGCTACCATTGCGTTTTGACCGCATAAAAGAAGAAAAAAAATGTCAATTTCTTTGTGACTTTGTATGTTAAAATACTGTCGTGCTTATTGTTGTGAGAAAATTTCCCGAACCTAAGTTTTGCCTATTCTAAAAAAAGAAAGGAATATACGAATACATTACACCTGCAGAGAACCACCTAGGAGAGAAGATTGTATTTTTAGAGATCGAGATGATTTAATCGCATAAAGCAAATTCATTTCTCCCTTTTATAGAATGAGGTACTTATAATTTCACAGATGTCATCGATAGTTCCGGCATCCAGTTGACACTGACATCCAGACTACGACCATATGACGCAGGTGTGATGGAACTGGGATTAGAATACACGAATAAAATGGCGATACCCCCTCAGCAATCCTACTTTCCTCTAACAGGGTTTTGTGTCCCGGAGTGCACTGCCGTGGTAAGTAATACCGAATTTAAAGAGTAGCAATGCAACATTAAGTTAAATCGGTTAACGAAACTTCATAACTTCAACTTCAACTAACATAACTTCATCTAAGTGGACGCGATACTGATAGTAGCGCCTGCTAGGATGCAACTATTCGTGCTCAGTGGATGTCTGCGTTGCAAACTCACAGAATTGAAGGCGCTTTGGCTATCTTTTTTCTCATTACAGCAAAGCAACTGGCGGCTTTCTGTCCGTTCTGTTTCAAGGCGCCGAGGGCTTGTAACACGTTGCACATTAGCATGAAAAGGTGAATTGCAACGTATTAATTTGCAGTACAAGACAGAGAATTTCTTAGATTCGTGATTCTTTGCAAGCTAACGAACACTCTAATTTGGACTGAATGTACCAAAAAAGGAGCTAAGTGATTTATTTGTTGAGAATATACTAAGTGATAAGTGAATTGACGAACCATTTTCTTCTTCTGAAAAAATCACAGGTCACAGTAATGATTTAGTATCCTTAATGTAAATTTATTTTTTTTATTTTTTAATTCTTTTTACACGTAGGCTTATGGATGAGGAAAAACCTTGAACCATATTTTTGAAGCCCTTTTTCTGTTTGAAGAATCGTTATTTGGTTTCTTTCTGCCGAGCTCAACTTGATTATATTTCCCCTCATTGCGTTTATTGCGCTGCTACTTTTGCCACAGTTTTATGTAAAAGTTACTAAAATCGATTTAACTCGCTCCACCAAGAGCCAAGAGATGCCAACTTTCAGTTGAACATAAGTATTTACGCAAACATATTCTGTCTATCATGTATTTCTAGATGGACTTCTTTTGTGTTTTTTTTTTATTTTCTGTATTGAATTTTAGTGTAAGAGGAGAAAAATGTACCTGATGGGCAGGCTCAAGTGAAACAAAGCACAAAATGATAGATTTTTTTAAAAAAAAAAAAACTTTCTTTGGCACTTATCAATGGATTATTACGTTAGTAATAGTGGTCACTTTCAACGGGTAAATGATGATCGATTCCTTGCAGATTTACACAAGATTCATAAAAAAAATTCTCTAAAATTTCAACAGGGAATTCCTCCTGAAGGGATCATTATATTTGGATCGCAATTGCACACCCATTTATGTGGGTACCGGATTTACACTAGACATATCAGGGACGGACGGGAGTTGGTTGAGGTTAATCGAGATAACCACTACAGCCCTCATTTTCAGGAGATCAGACTTCTCAAACAACCAGCCCACATTCTTCCTGTAAGTTTCCTCCTTCACATTCAATTTATTTATTTTTATAAATTTAGTGCGTGCGATTGTCTGAAGAAAAACCACGGCAGTTTTGAAGAATTGACGTTGAGTAGTTTTCCACTTGAAAAATAAAGTATGACAGGAAGTCTACAACATCAAAGACCGGGAGACGTGTGGTCTGGTAGTTTCAGCGTCAATATACCTCAGTCTGTTTCACACAGAAGTAGCGTGGCACATAGGTATTCATAATAGATCACTGCTAATAAAAAGTAACTGCCTGCTGGAGACGTATTTTTAGCACCCACGGCACTTCACAGAAAATTTTTTTTCTGGTGGTATTATTTTGACTAAAAGCGTCATTCTCAATCGACAAAATTTGTTTTTTTTTTCCAGTTTAATCCGTGCAGATTTATCTTAAAGTCAGTTTTTTGTGTTAAAGAAACGTTGTTTCGATATCGTTTTTTAACTTAAATTTACCCATAGCAAAACGGCGCTTTTTTAACTCACAAAAACTGATGTTGACCTAAATCCGTGCGGATTTAACTTTAAAAAAATAAAAAATATATTTGGTTGACAAGAAACGACGCTGCAGGGCCGGATTCACCTACTTGCCGCCCATGGACCGCCTATATTTCACCGCCCCCTTCTCATTCGTTTTGAAACTCGACAAAAACCATCAAATGAACGTGCCAGTGGGGGAGGGGTGCATAAGACGCATTTACTCATGTTGAACATATTTTTTGGGAAAGCCCTGTCAACACTACTGGCAAAAGTTCACGAAACTTTGCGCGAAAGTTAAGTTCCGTAAACGTGCTCTCTGTGTGGACAAGGCCTTCCATTCGTAAGAAATGAACGAAAAAAATATAAAAGAACAAACATAAACGTGGTCCAATGATTTTAACTTCCACCGTCGCGCCGCCGCGCAGGCCGCACCGTGTTGGACGCAATGCCTGAAGTATTCACGTGGTCTTGTAGGCGCTAGCGTTTCACGCTGACCGCAATGGCCGCACTGTGTTTGATGTAATGCGTGAAGTATTCGTGCAGTCTTGTAGGCGCTAATATGTGTTACATGCCGATCGCCGCGCCGAGGGCTTCTCCTTTTCATCTCAGGTTCTCGTTATCTTTTCTCTGGAAGTCGCGCCGTTCCAGGCCAAATTGCGTGTTTGGTCGCTCTCTTAGCTCGAGTTATTGAATGTGCTGTCTCTTGTATCACTAAGAGACGACAAAATTAGAAATTACTATACTCTCAGGAAATGAGAGATTTTGTCGCCTTTTCTCGTTTGTAATTTTGTTTTTATAAATCCGATTTTCTTTTATACCTACACTTTAAAAAATTGCAAATTTTTGCCGCCCCTAAGATTTTCCGCCATGGGCCGCGGCCCACGTGGCCACCCCCTTAATCCGGCCCTGCGACGCTGTAAGTCAAAATAATATCTCAAGAAATTTTTTTTTCAGTGTTTGCTTCGCTCATCCTTGTCGCTCGCAGTACAACTGCGTTAAGTCTATTCCTTCTCCGATTAATTTTCTCTCCTTTTTCCAAGGGCGACGCTTTGATCACGGAATGCATTTATCACACGATGGACCGAAAGAACATCACCGTCGGAGGGGAGTCGATAACGGATGAGATGTGTGTCAACTATGTCCACTATTACCCTGCCGTCAATCTTGAAGTGTGCAAAAGCTCAATTACCCTCAATAACTTGAATACATTTTTTAGATCACTAAAAGAGTAAGTCGTATTTTTAATACGTGCATAGAGCACACATGAAAAAACATGCGAATAACATGAGTCAGAGTTTGTAGCGTTAATTAGAGTTCTTTTTTAAAAATCGGAATGACCGGCCACAGTGCGAAACCACATATCTTCATTGCGGTGTTTCAAAATATCCGTTCCTTATTTTATTTTCTCCCGGGGAAACAAGTCAATTTCATAGCTTTAAAATACAGAATTTTCTGCTAATCAAGAAGAAAAATCAAGGAAGTTTTCAAGAAATTACAAGGCCTGGTTTTTTAAAGAGGAAATCGAGGATGACAGGAAATTTACAACGTCGCTTCGTAGAATTCCTTTATCACGGTATATATAAAAGAAAAATGTTCTCAATGTACAACCTATGAGAAAAAAACACTAAAAAAAATTAAGGCTAGGTACGTGAAACAAGGCAAATTCTGGTAAAAACCTTTCAAGTGAGCAAGTGGCGTGGCGTGCTTTGCGATCTATCGATTAATCTGCCATTTAAGCCTATGAAAAAGGATCGATATACCTACAGAATGTCCGCAACGAACGCCTTAAAACTCGATTCTTTACATTGGCTTCAAATGAGGAAATATCGATAATCGATCATTCACGGCTCACTGGAAAAAAACACATTGGATCTAGAGTCCAGACTCTTGAAAACATTGACAAGAAAAAATACTCTTGATCCAATCGGATTTTCGCTTGAATCGAAACGAAATCCGCTTAAATTAAGAGGCTTAATTCTTGATTTTAGTTAGATTCTGTATTCTGATCGAATCAAGATTACTTTTTCATTGGATCTAGAGTGTAGACTCTTAAAAACATAGACATGAAAAAGTACTCATGATTCAATCAGAATCCAGCTTTAACCAAGAACCAAGCCTCTTAATTTAAGCGGATTTCGTTTTGATTCACGCAAAGATCCGATTGAATCAAGAGTATTTTTTCTTGTGAATGTTTTCAAGAGTCTAGACTCTAGATCTAATGTGTTTTTTTTCCAGTGCTCGCCACTAAAATGAGCCTTTTAATGATACTGATTTGAATGTCATGGCTTTTTCAGATGGGAAAATCAAGACACGAGCGAAGAGAAAGGCGTGGTCGAGAACTTTAATTCAATTGAGTGGACACCGATGCGGGCCCGCCTTCTCGATGAGCTTTTCAAACAGAGCACAATGTCATTCTCCTGCAATCAGAGCAACGGAGCTCGCTTTCCCGGCGATTGGGAAAATCTTCCGACCGTCCCCGTCCCCTATGCTTTACCCCCGAAACCCCGCAAATGCCTCATCTAAGAGGATCCACACTGATGTTCTTCATTCGGACCTTGATATGACACTTACAGCAGCATAACGATGACCAAAGTCGAAAAAATGTATCTCCGATCGAAACATTACCATCTTCACTCATGCCTCTTTTTTTTACCAAAAGAAAATGAGAAACTAACAGTTTTGCCTCGTAAATTTTCCTCAGTTCGTAAAAAACAAATTGCATCGGATATTTTGTCAGAGGCGGATCCAGCCATTTGGCAACACTGGATTTCCGCTTTTTAAAGCTATGCTAAGTAATCGATTCTTCTCGGAGCACCTGGCCCCTGCAAAAATCGATACATTTCCATAGGTAGGTTCAAATGGATCCCCCATGATTTGTGGTTTGAAAGAGAGCAGTGGAGGTTAGGAGTCGGAGAGCGCGAGGGAGTGCTGTAAAGCGACTTATATGTATGTAGGTTCAAATGGAGACAAGACAATGTTGCCAATTTGCTGGATCCGCCAATGTGTTCAGGTTTTCTTGGGGGAGGGGGCATTCGCTACACCGCAAAGCAACTTTTCAAAAATATATTAATTCCTCTACTGACGTACATTTGTAGGGATATGGAGGATTATGCACACATTAAACGGAAATTTGTAAACCTTTGTACTCATAACTTGATGGATCTTGATATTCTGTCCATTTATTTTAATTTGAGTCGTTATTCCTTCAATAAAGAAATCCATGTATTATTTAGTATTCTCAAAATGTTTTATGCTCCACAGCCTGATGAGTCACTAACCCACTTTTAAATGTTCCGAATATTCGATACGACTGTCATGACTCAAACAATATGAATACAATACTCGCAGGAATCGAAATCTTCTCCATTTACCAATAAAAACAAAGCCCTCACAAGCAGATTTTTTTCATTTGTCCTCATTGTTTTGTGTGTAATTCTGAAGAAGACAGCGGGAGGCACTGTCAGTTGCGGTTGAAAGAAGAAAACTTAGGCCACGGAGTAAAATTGCACGACTATGGACGTATTTCTTTCAAACGGAACTTTATGTGCATTATGACTTGACCCCTGTTATGGACATATTCCCATGGGTCTCAGGGCTCATGTCTTAATGCACATAGTTCTGTTTGGTAGAAATACGTCCTTTTGATGATCAACTGCGATGCAACACTGCAACAGCTTGGAGGGTGATTGCGGCCGTTCTAAATTTCTATCTCCAATTTGTTCTTAGGAGGAAATTAGGCCCGCTTGAATGCTTCCAAGTTTCAAAATGTGGTCCCCAAGCACCAAGAAGGAGAAATTAATCACGAAAACGAGAAATAACGATGTTTGCATTTTCCAATCAAATAAGAGGGCGTTATTCTTCGTTATTGGACGCGTGTTGGGTCATACTGCCGTGCTAAGGAAAAACGCCGTATGAACATTCGAGAGTTCCCAAATTTCCTCCAATAAAATGTTCATTTTTGAGGAAAATTATGAATATTTTTCCGTGACATTTTTTGACACTTTAGATCAAATTACGAACAAAATTACCTGAGAAATTGAAAGAAAAATATTCAAACATTTTGCTGAAAATTAGTGATTTGCCACAGGAAATTTGGCAACGTCTGAAGGCTTATACGGCATTTTTCCTTAGCACGGCAGCATACACGTGACGGTTTATGGAAGGTGCATTAGCCGAGTTTTAAACTGCATTCATTTCAAATCATCTGTCGTGCTTCCCATCCTGATCAGTAGGCATAATGAAGACAGCTCTGGAGCACTCGGAAATAAATGACGTAACAATATCTGGACTTCTCCAAAAAAAATTTGATAAAATGTGGTTTTTCTAGAACAATTTTGAACATTTTCCCCGGAAATTTTCAGAGAAGTCTATTCGCACTTGAAGGAATCGTATCTAAACATTTCAAGGAAAACTTATCATGGAATGTTAAAGTTGATTGGATCATACATTATTTCCACGATCAATCCTCTTTCCATACTTTTAATAGTTAACGTATTACTGTCTAGCAAGAATCAATCAACTCCTGAGAAAAGTTGTTAATCACAAGAGCTAAAAAATATGGCGAAAATGGTCCTTTATATGCTTTTAAAGACTGAAGTGGAATGTTATGCATAACTACAGTGTAAGTCGGCAATCACTAAACTCGTTTGCGGTGTTTGAAAATCTCCGCCTCTATGCTATTTTTAAAGGAGAACAAATTGACATCATTCCTTGAAGTTTGTGCAGAATTTTCCTCGCACAGGGAGGAAAAATCACGGAAGTTTTAAAGAATTGCCGTTGAGTTGTTTTCCGTTTAAAAAATAAAGTATGACAGGGAGTCTGCGACGTCGCAAACCGAGTTATTATGTGATTGCCGACTTTTATTACACCGTCGCTAGGCGGAAAAAAGCCCGCAGAACTGAATTTCCCGGCAAAAAAAGGCGCGAAAAATTATCCAATCAAATTCTGTCCTGGCAATAAATGGTGCAAAACATTATCCAATCAAACTCTGTGAAAACCAAGAGCTGAAATAAGTCACGTGACTTGTCTCATGTTTTGTTTTGAGGTTATGTATTTGTTTTGGATAAGTGCGTGCACGTGAACCACAAGAAGTTATTGATTTGATTGAAAGTGCACATTGTGAAGGCTCCATTCATGTGATATTCATTTTTGGTGAACAATTATGGCTTTGTCTAGAAGTAAAGAGTACAAAAAGAAAGCTGAAGAGTTTTTGAAAAACCGAAAGAATGCCAACAACCTTGTGGAGCTTGCAGCAGATTTAGACGTGAGATATTTTTAATTTGTATCGCTTGAAATCACCTAATTCCATTTAAACATGTAAAATTTCAATTCATTTTCGAAAGGTTAATCAGATATTTTTGAATCATAAGCTCAGGGTGTACTGGGTTGTATGTACAATTGGTCAATCTCACATGTAAGACGGATGGTTATGTCCACGAGTAAGACAAGTGGGACTATGCCAATCCTGAATTATCCATCATTTGTTGGAGCTTTTTACGAAAGTAGTCTTGTAAAACAATGCGGCTAAGTGGCTTTAGTGTTGAGTTTAACCTCAAGTGATTTTGTGTGACAATCGTAGTTGCAGTATGTTGCATAGTTCAATTCTTTTCATAAGAATCTTAAAGGATCAGACATGGTTTTGGAAAACTTCCTTCGTAAATAATGCCTTGTGGCTTAATGTTCTGCAGTCAATCAACCACTTTTTATTGTACCTGCTCAGTTTCAGTATAGGGTTGCATTTAAAATAGTCAATACTTAATTCATTGTCTCTTTGGCAGAGGAACGTACATATTATCTTCGACTTTTCTACATGCGTTTTACTGCTTTTGCCGCACGAGGTTTGACCGTTGCCTGCGAGAATGGAGAGGCTGTAACTACTCGGTTTTATGACATCAAACTAGTAGAGTAATTGCTGTGTTAACCAATCAGAGCTGCCGTTGATCGGCCGAAGTTGCATGAGTCGAGTAAAGGTTTTCGGTATTTAGTCGTGTTTAGCTTTTATTTTCTCAATTATCAGACAATGTAATTCATGAACAAGGCAGTTATCTGATGTGAAATTTTATCTTCTCTCAGAAGGTTCATGCGAATTTTTGCATCAGATCAACCCCTGAAAAGATATTAGCACCAAAAAAACACGTGTCATGCGTTCTTTCACAAGGACACATGTTAAATCGTAGCCGAGCTCATATACCAGCATGATGTCAGTATTGTAGTTATGGCCTCTCTATTCTCGTAGGCAATGGTTAGACCTCTTGGCAAGTTGGTTTTAGTAGCTTCAATTTATTTACCGTCATATGTATTCTCTCTTATTAATAAATGAATCTGAATCTGAATCAACTGAAATATCCTTTTTTTTACAGGACCCTGCATCTGCTTACATCTCAAATGTTCTTGCTATTGATCTAGTCTTCTCAAAACTCCTTAGTCGAGGTGATCTGTCCCCACAAATATTGAGTAGTGAAGGTAAGTATCCACTAAAAGTAGTTCATTTCAATTGCGTGAATGTTTTCTTCAGCTACTTTACCATTGAAGCTACAGAGATTTTTGTTATCTTTGAATGAATTAAAGTAAGTAATAATTTTACTAGTGGTCATTGTAGTGCTGCTCAATGAATGACTTACCTCCTCATTATAGCACTGAACCATATTTTTTTCTGAAAAACAGTTGATGACATCTAACTAATTTTTCATCAACTTTTTCAAAAATTATATCGAAAAGACAACTGATTCTGTATTTTAAAACAAATACAGCCTCAGTTTTGTCCGGAGTCACCTCTTGGAACTAGTGGACCTTTGAATATCATTTGCACTACTTCTGAAAGAGAGGACTATATTGGATTGTGGATAAATCATTTCGGAATTAATCTGAATCTTAAACCTGACCTCTTTCCTCAACTCATCGACTTTTTGGGCAAAGGTGGAGACAGGATTGGCCTCATGAGTGCAAATCGCTCGATCTTAGATCTCAACTTCCGCAGAGAATGGGAAAAGTGATGCAAATCTTGGGATTGGAGGAAAGTCCACAACCTCGAAAAGAGATTCTGAGAATTAGAAGGCTCCCAAGTGTAATAAATTGGGCAAGTCGTAAATTTTACTGGGAGGCAGAAATGTCGAATCGCAAAAACCATCAGTGTCCTGGAACTTTTTGGAGCCCAGGTTGGATTGGGTGAATTGATTTTCCCAGAAATCTACTGGATCAATTTCTATTTGCTTAACCTTCAATGCCATGAATTAATTTTGGGAGACACAAATCTATGTTGTAGCTTTTAAAAAACCATGAAGTCCCTTATTTTTTTGAAAAATGAAAATACTATTAAAAGTTTGCCATATCATGCTGTAGAGACTTTAAGTTTTTAGAAATTCGAAAAATGCTTTTTTTTATATAAGTAAAACTATGCCATGGAGAGTTGGCTCTCAGAGGAGTTGAAGAAACGCAGAGCAAATGCTTTTTCGATTGAGAATATCTTCATAAGCTGTTGAGAACGGAAAGATGTGAAACATTCTTTTGAATGACCCTGGTATTAAATGTGACCTGCACCATGTGATGTCATGCAGCAACAAACTCCTAATTCACCATAACGGACCACTAGACTAGGTACGAATTTCAGCATTCTGATACATGTTTCTGAACCAAAATTTCACGTAAAATGCAATGCTTATAGCAAAAGTTACCGAAATCAAGTTCTTACGAAGATATTTAATGATTCATGATATGTGAATTCAAACCACCCGCTCATGAAAACTCAATGCTCTACGTGATTCACATCGCGGGCTAAACGTTCATCATGATAGTCTCTGCAATATAAAAATCTGGAAACCTCAATCTTGACGCTTTGGCTCAGCTATAGCAAATTTCTTGTGGTTTGAACAACATATAATGGGAAATGAACATTGCTCGATTGAACAGATTGCTGAAACCGTTGTAGCGCGCGATTTGACTCGAGTAGAGCTTTGAGTTTCTTGTGAGCGGGCAGTTCAAATTCCTCGTAATCAATGTGAAATAAAAACGTTGAAATCTTCGTTAGGAGTTAGTTTCAGTAATATTCGTTGCGCTAATCGTGTTCTACGTGAAATTCTGGTTAAGAAACATGAATCAGATTGCTTAAATTCGTACCTTGTCTAGTGGTCCATTTTAACCAATCACAGATGCTTTTAGACCTCCAAGTCTCTCTAGAACATGCTATTATTCATAAAACGTTCATTACTAATATAGTCTGCTGTAATTAGAATCGATTGTATTGTTTTTTGGTTGTTTTTTTTTATAGATTCTGTGGAAATTGAGTATCGGAACTGGTTGAAAGAAAACTACGACCTCTGTTTTTCAAAATTACTTCAATTAGTTATAAAAGGTCAAAAACATACTCTTCAAGTGGAAACTCTATCTGTGATTTTTAAATTAATTGCTGCTGAGGGAAAATATCCTGTCGATGATGGAATCAATCCCAAGCAGTATTATTTTCCTATCCACAGGTTGCAGGTAATCTCTAGTTCATTTGGATACTTTCTAATCTTCTCTTGTGTACTTGAAAAAATTTGATCTCAACATCATAAGCATTTCTTAGCTTGCTTCCTACATATGCTACACCTGTACCATTTTTCTTCTGAAATTGAATATTTCGTTTCAAATTGTTTAATTTTAAGAAGTATTGATATCTAATAGTTTGAGTCAAAAGATACCGAGCCTAATTCACCAATATGAGCTCATAGTCTTACTTTACAACGGCTCAGCATCGTAATTTCAAGGGCGCAAATAAATGTTTCATCCTTTCTCACCAGGGACCTTTGGATTTGTTTCCCCATGTTTCTTTATTTTTAGGGAATTTTGCAAAAAGTAAGGAGTATTGACAAAAGTGATCTATGTTTTAACTTGCTGAAGCTTTGCAAAAAGTACACTCAGATTGAACATCGACCAATATTTCAGTGCTGTGGACTATGCTAAAGATACAAATTATTATTTGACTGAAAAGTACAAATATATTAATATGCTGCAAACGTGCGAGGGGATAGAAGATACTATTGTCCCTAATATACAGTTATCTTGTTCGGCTATTGTTTTAATCTACTTTTGGTTGTTCTTTACAGCAACTATACTCAGCGTTCCTCTCATCTGATAGAAGTATTAAGAAACTGTTGCCTAAACTTGAAGAAATGTTCTCCTCCTTCCTGGATGTTGTGTATTTCTCATGGATGGCCCTCGCTGGAGCAGTTTCCGCTGTAAAAAATCCATCTGAAGTAGCAGTCAAGAATATATTACTTTTGATTGACCAATTACCAACCGCAAAAACAGAAGAAAAAGAACTTGAGAAAGCTTCAAAGGAAAATCTAGATGAGAATTTGCTGTGTTTCATAAGAGGTTAGTTTTATAAGTTGATTACTTACCAGATACTTCTTAGATAAACTGGACAGATTTAATCAAAATCAGCCTAACTACATCAGACGCTACCCAATTTGCTCAAACTTTTTTTTTACAACAGAAAACTAACCAATAGGTACTGAAACTCGAAATTTTGCGGCGATATCTTTCTTAATCTCGGGGTAAACTCACAGAAATTTTAAGGGCGGTAGGTAGTACAGTTTTCTGTCCATAAAAAGAAACATGAAAGAAAATTCAGCAGTGTAAAATGCAGTCACGCTGATTTTGATTATATTTGTTCAACCCAACTTATAATATTCTTTTTTTAAAGAATATTTTTTGTTTTTGGACAAGATAACTATGAGTGTGCTGCAGTGATTTTCAACCAAATGTACATCTACATGAAAGTCTCTTTTACAGCGCTTTCTGGCATTCTGCGGTTGCAAACCGCCATAGACCCCTATCCTCTTAAAGGGAACGACAACCTTAAAAACAAGTTCGGCTAAATCGTCGAAGAAAAGTGTGCAATGAACGATGCCAAAATTTGTTTGCGAATATCTTCATCCGTTGAGTCGCTATCGCAAATAAACAGCTGAGTACTTGAGCTAAGTCATGAGCTCCGTCCCACATTTTGCACTCTGGTGTCAAGTGGCCAATGCGTGTTCGCAACAAGTTATTAGTTCGCCCCAATCTCGCTCGTTCCTGGCCGACTCTTTTTTTCTTTGCTTAGGTGTGACTATTAAGGCGACTTCGCAGTGCCAGACAGCAAACGCGCCAGACTTCGAGTTGTGTGCGTGTGAACCGCATTCGCACCGGGAGTGCATGACGTCACCAGTCAGACTTACAATCTTTCATATCTCTGCCGATTTTGCGATTTTTTCTTTCGGGACACAGCCATTTTGCTTCATTTATATTTTTAATACTATCTCATTTTCGATTTTAGGGTTGCCGTCCCCTTTAAAGCCCTTTTGGAAGCTGGCACACCCTCATTTCTTGTTGAACCCTCCTTCATCTTTTTCCAGGAGGAACCCAATCAAGCATCATTTTTAACAGCCTTTCTTTGGTCACTGCTCTTAGCATATCCTATGTCAAATTCTTTAGCTGCTAAACTTTATATGCATACATTAAAATACTTCTTGCAATAGTGATTTTACAATATGATCATTTTATTGGCTTTTTTTTAGGCAAGAAAAAATTCAAAGCAGACATGGATGTTTTACGAACATCGGTTACCAAAGTTTGGTGGACAATAAAAAACTGGCCTCACACTCCAGCAACAAAGTTGCGGTTACTGACTGTCCTCAATGAGCGAATATTGCATAACTTAGAGAAACCTCTTACTCTGGCGGATTTCTTAACGGACTCTCTTGATGATGGTAAGGAAACATCATAAAATGCATGTACGTGCCACAGGCAATCAGTCAAATCAGGTATTTTGTCAAATGCCTAGGCAGATACTCAAATTTTTAGAGTTTTCAAGGTTTTTTATGTTTTCACAAAAACCTCCCAAATTTTCAATATTTTAAGACTAAAAATCCATCAAAGTACAAACTGTCATTGTGTTTCCCATTCAAAAATACTCCTCATGTTTCTTCAACTGCCCAAATCGGGAAAAATTTTTATTTTATGAAATGCTGCTTATTTTGAGATATATTTGCATTTTAGGACCAGAGGAAACGTATATATGATCGTATGAAGCAAGCTTTTATACAGAATTCTTTCCTACACAATCGAAGAATAATTTTGTCCACAGTCAGAGAAATAATCAAAATTTCAGTCTAAGTAAGAATATATGACTATTTTCCTAGGCATTTAACAGAATGCCTGATTTGACTATTTGCCTGCGACATACGCACTATTCACTAGCAAGTAGTAGGTAATGAGAATAACAAAATATTGAGTCGCATGGAAATATATCAGTGGCTAGAAATGAAAAATATGTAGCTCAATTGCAATGTTGTAAGTCTTTTCATCTGTTTTTTTTACTTCAAAAGAAAACCGATCTAACACTTTCTACTTACATTTTCTGTAAGTTCTCTTCCCTTATTCTAAAAAAAATCACAAAAAATGGTTAGGAACAATCTTGGTCAATTCTCCTTGAAGAAAAGAAAACATAATCGTGACTTTTGCACTTTGCAACATAGATAAGTATTTTTCGCATTTAGCCATTAACATAATCCATATTCATGTGGAGATGATTATTAGGTGCACTCTAATATCAATTGATAGCAATAAAATTTTATGTTTCTTTGATTTTTCAGTTTGCCACTTATAAATAAAAAGTTGTAAAGACACTTTGAAATGGAGAAACCAGATTGTTTTCCAGGGAATGTTCCGGTAAAATAAATCTTGCATGACTCTTTCAAACGATGCTGCTTGAGCATTTAACTAAAAGTACTCTGCTACATGTTATAATGTAGCACCTCACCTTGAGCAACAGTATCTTCAGCCAGTAATTTAAGTAGCCACTTGCTCTTGATTTTTATTTTTTCCCCTTTCCTCTTTTTTAACCTACCATGAAGTACCTAGCCGTAAAAATAAACTTCAACTAGAGTTATTTGTTCTGAATTTTCTCTAAAAATGGTTATGAAATTTTGCATTTTTATTGTTTTTGTTTTCAGGAGGTCCAGTTAGTGTATTAGCGCTGCAAGCAATTTTTGTCTTAATCGTGAAGCACAATTTGTAAGTTTCCGTCTTTCCATCTTTCTTTCCCTCTCTTTTTTTTCATTGGCTTACGCAGCTTCTTTCAATTAATGAATTTTAAATGCAAGTGGAGAAATGATTATGTTGGTCCCTCAAACAGGATCTTAAATGAAGGATAAAAACATGCTTCTCGTTTTGAAAGGTACAGCCGTGAAATTAGTTAGATTTTAGATTTTTAAATTCTTTACTGTCTTTTATCCAACCAAGGAAGGCTGAAACGTTTTTTTGTTATTTTTGTGAAAAAATGCCTTGTTACTCGCCGTTTAAATTGTTTTTGATTGAATGAAGGATCAAGACTATTTAGTAAATATAAGGAAAATCATATTTTTTGGTTTTTCTCTCTTATCATCTTCCTAAATTTTTACAACCTTCTTTTCCTTAAAAATAAAGCTAAGTAACTGATATTTGTGTGTGTTTTTTGTTGTTCAGTGATTGTTCAAAGATATTCAAGAAACTCTACGCCCTGTTTGAACCTAATATCTTCCATACCAAGTACAAGGCACGTTTGTTCCATCTCTCAAATATCTGCTTCTCATCAACGTAAGTTTCCTCTCTACTATTTGAGTGGGATAATGTTATCACTTCCTAACTAATATATTAGTAATAGATTTTTATCACAAGATGAAACTGAGAGCCCCTAAACATAGAAAGTCTCGCATGTTTTGGGGCTGAGCAAAAAGCATCGAAGTTTGAGTGGAGCACAAGATCAATTCAATTCCGTTGGTTTAAATGCTTGAGGATTGAATGAAAATCACTTCTTAATAGCTACAATTATTGACTCTTGCATGTGGATTTTAGATTGAAATATGTAATCTTTACTGAACATGAAGGCTTAAAAAATGGCAAGTGGATACAGGAGGATTTCTATGGCCCTGTAAAAGTTACAATTCTGCTTCTGTGACTGTTGTAACATTTTAACCCTTACTCTACGTATTCCTTAACTTGTGCTGTTTTACAGGCATCTTCAAGAAAATTTAGTCGCTTCATTTATTAAAAGATTGGCAAGGTTAAGTTTGACAGCCCCTGCTGCTGATGTGATAATTATTGCTGCATTTATAGGCAATCTGATCATCCGTCATCCAACGCTTAAAAGTTTAATTCATGGTTCCTCTCGATACTAGTGGTAAGTGGATCATATTTTCCAGTTTGTAAATGAAGTTCTCTGTGGATTTTACTAGTAAAAGAGAGAATTACTGTATCTGGGAATTGTAGGGCTCCAGAAATGTATTTAATAACTCAGATGCCATTCTTTGGCCCTGGTGTGACGGGTCATTCCACGTCAACTGTACCAGGCTCGGAACCCGACCCCCTCCGATTTGGCTGAAAATTGGTATACGGGGTCTTTACATCATTATAAGAAACTAATTTGAAGGGTTTTCCCATCTGACGCCCCGTTCGCGAGATATCGACCCCCAAAGATGGGGTGAATTCTAGCGATATTCAAAAACGCCCGTTTTAGCGATTCTCATTTTCTCGACTTCCCTCTCTTTGACTCTCCATAGCGAGACTCTGTATCAATCCATCATACTTTGAAAGAGTGTTTCTAGACCAGTTTTTCATGTAGATTCTGAATATGCCATCGAAATTTAGCTAAAAATTATTCTAATGGCCGTAATTTAGGGTTTTTTAAAATTTACGATTTTTTCGCCATTCAATGTTCAAACTGAAAACTCGAAAAAACTGTCTCTCAGATTTTCGATTTTTTTTTTTTACTTCAAGCTTAGGATGTATACTTTCGGTTCATATACTTTTTTCAATGGAACTCGGACGGTTAAGGGCCTAAAAAAATTCAAATAGGCCAAAAAAGGTCAAAAATGGTAAAAAAAGACGAATTTTTACATGTTAATAATCCAAATCTTTCGATAGTAAACTCTTCAATTATCGATATTTTTTTCCCTTTCTACCCTCTAATATGTATAAAATCAGACTAGCAACGCTTCCCATACATTCACCGATCGATTAACGGCCTGAGGGAAACCGGAAACCGACCAAATATCCTCGAAATTTACGCAAAAAGGCGATTTTTCACATCGTAACCGATGCATACCATGGATTGTAACTGCAATTTCTAATTTTCTCTATCTATTTCAACCTTAAGGTATATACTTACGAGTAATAAACACTTACTAACGTGCATCGATGGGGCACGGATCTAAACGGAAATTAAAACCGGCCGGAAATGCTCAAAATGACGGCGAAAAACGATTTATTACACGGGAACCGATGCATCTCCTGAATAGTCACTGAAATTTTAATTTTTTCTCTTTACTTCAACCTTATGGTGTAATCTATCGAGTACTTAACACTAATAAAAGTGCATCGATGTGTTACGGAGCTAAACGGAAATGGAAACCGGCCGGAAATGCTCAAAAAAGGCGGGTTTTCCCACGGTAATCCGAGCATCTCATGAATCGTCACTGCAATTTTCATTTTTTTTTCTCTTCTTCGAACTCAAGGTGTACTTTTGAAAAGCTTACATTACACATTATCCATGTATTGGTAAAATATCTAAAAAAAACTTAATTAGAAATAGACCGAAAATTCTAAAAAAAAAAAAAAAAAAAAAAAAAAAGGCGATAAATGACGTTGAATAAGTGGAGTTGATTTGAATCGATGATATGATTTAAAGGAGCTGACGCTTGCATCATAAAAATCGCCGATTATAAACTTGACGGTGGAAAAATATGATGCACTTCATCGATCCTTTGGAGGACCTTTCTAAAGGTAAAGGCAGCCTGACACTCCTTTCAAAAAAGTTAGAAGCCAAAATAACTAGCTAAGAATTACACCCCTACGGCTTCTGAATAGAGGCGATGAAGAACGGCCAGCCCTAACTTTTTTTTTTTTTTCTCACGTGGAGGAGGTTGAGGGAATCCGTCGGCGGACGATGTCCAATTAGGGACCAAGTGTGCCTTAGACTTCGACTTGACTGAAAATTCCAGCAATAGTTACAATAAAATGAGGAAGATAGTTCGAATAAGAAATGGAGGTTTGACTTGGACCTGCTTTACGGGCAGGAAGAAAATATCGTTCATTAATATTGACAATAAATATTGCAAAAAAGTAAAAGCTAAAATTTGAAAAAGGGTGAGACATCACGCTGCCTTTCCATACACCTATATAATTTATTTGCTGGAAAACTCAGAATCCCAAATTTGAAGAGCGGATTAAAACCAAAGAAAAAGCGACGATACAAATGGCAGCCTGACACTCCTTTAGATTGATATAATCCACTCCGTAGATTGATATTTCAGTTCCTCTAGTCTTTTCTCTCCTGAGCTATAACAATGAGAAGGTGACTCAGAGTAACTGCCCCGGGGTTGGCCTCTTCCTTCTCTTTTGATTGAGCTCAGTGGTCAAGTACGGCCTCCAGTGATGCGGTCAGGTCAAGTCATTCTTCTTTCGTTTCTGAAACTCTGGTTCTTATGGTTTTACTAGCGTTCTGGACGCGCTTTGCGCGTCCGTCACGGCCAGCCAAGGGGCTGCGCCCCCTTCACCCCCGATCACTCGCTACGCGAGTGACATTCGGCTCGCTCCGCGAGCTATTTTTCTCAGTGATTGGACATTTGATCACTAAGACGTATACATTTTGGAGACTCTGGAGGCAAAAATGATTTCGTCACAGAATGTCCAATCACTGAGAAAAATAGCTCGCGGAGCGAGCCGAATGTCACTCGCGTAGCGAGTGATCGGGGGTGAAGGGGGCGCAGCCCCTTGGCTGGCCGTGACGGACGCGCAAAGCGCGTCCAGAACGCTAGTAAAACCATAAGAACCAGAGTTTCAGAAACGAAAGAAGAATGACTTGACCTGACCGCATCACTGGAGGCCGTACTTGACCACTGAGCTCAATCAAAAGAGAAGGAAGAGGCCAACCCCGGGGCAGTTACTCTGAGTCACCTTCTCATTGTTATAGCTCAGGAGAGAAAAGACTAGAGGAACTGAAATATCAATCTACGGAGTGGATTATATCAATCTAAAGGAGTGTCAGGCTGCCATTTGTATCGTCGCTTTTTCTTTGGTTTTAATCCGCTCTTCAAATTTGGGATTCTGAGTTTTCCAGCAAATAAATTATACAGGTGTATGGAAAGGCAGCGTGATGTCTCACCCTTTTTCAAATTTTAGCTTTTACTTTTTTGCAATATTTATTGTCAATATTAATGAACGATATTTTCTTCCTGCCCGTAAAGCAGGTCCAAGTCAAACCTCCATTTCTTATTCGAACTATCTTCCTCATTTTATTGTAACTATTGCTGGAATTTTCAGTCAAGTCGAAGTCTAAGGCACACTTGGTCCCTAATTGGACATCGTCCGCCGACGGATTCCCCTCAACCTCCTCCACGTGAGAAAAAAAAAAAAAAGTTAGGGCTGGCCGTTCTTCATCGCCTCTATTCAGAAGCCGTAGGGGTGTAATTCTTAGCTAGTTATCTTGGCTTCTAACTTTTTTGAAAGGAGTGTCAGGCTGCCTTTACCTTTAGAAAGGTCCTCCAAAGGATCGATGAAGTGCATCATATTTTTCCACCGTCAAGTTTATAATCGGCGATTTTTATGATGCAAGCGTCGGCTCCTTTAAATCATATCATCGATTCAAATCAACTCCACTTATTCAACGTCATTTATCGCCTTTTTTTTTTTTTTTTTTTTTTTTTAGAATTTTCGGTCTATTTCTAATTAAGTTTTTTTTAGATATTTTACCAATACATGGATAATGTGTAATGTAAGCTTTTCAAAAGTACACCTTGAGTTCGAAGAAGAGAAAAAAAAATGAAAATTGCAGTGACGATTCATGAGATGCTCGGATTACCGTGGGAAAACCCGCCTTTTTTGAGCATTTCCGGCCGGTTTCCATTTCCGTTTAGCTCCGTAACACATCGATGCACTTTTATTAGTGTTAAGTACTCGATAGATTACACCATAAGGTTGAAGTAAAGAGAAAAAATTAAAATTTCAGTGACTATTCAGGAGATGCATCGGTTCCCGTGTAATAAATCGTTTTTCGCCGTCATTTTGAGCATTTCCGGCCGGTTTTAATTTCCGTTTAGATCCGTGCCCCATCGATGCACGTTAGTAAGTGTTTATTACTCGTAAGTATATACCTTAAGGTTGAAATAGATAGAGAAAATTAGAAATTGCAGTTACAATCCATGGTATGCATCGGTTACGATGTGAAAAATCGCCTTTTTGCGTAAATTTCGAGGATATTTGGTCGGTTTCCGGTTTCCCTCAGGCCGTTAATCGATCGGTGAATGTATGGGAAGCGTTGCTAGTCTGATTTTATACATATTAGAGGGTAGAAAGGGAAAAAATATCGATAATTGAAGAGTTTACTATCGAAAGATTTGGATTAACATGTAAAAATTCGTCTTTTTTTACCATTTTTGACCTTTTTTGGCCTATTTGAATTTTTTTAGGCCCTTAACCGTCCGAGTTCCATTGAAAAAAGTATATGAACCGAAAGTATACATCCTAAGCTTGAAGTAAAAAAAAAAAAATCGAAAATCTGAGAGACAGTTTTTTCGAGTTTTCAGTTTGAACATTGAATGGCGAAAAAATCGTAAATTTTAAAAAACCCTAAATTACGGCCATTAGAATAATTTTTAGCTAAATTTCGATGGCATATTCAGAATCTACATGAAAAACTGGTCTAGAAACACTCTTTCAAAGTATGATGGATTGATACAGAGTCTCGCTATGGAGAGTCAAAGAGAGGGAAGTCGAGAAAATGAGAATCGCTAAAACGGGCGTTTTTGAATATCGCTAGAATTCACCCCATCTTTGGGGGTCGATATCTCGCGAACGGGGCGTCAGATGGGAAAACCCTTCAAATTAGTTTCTTATAATGATGTAAAGACCCCGTATACCAATTTTCAGCCAAATCGGAGGGGTCGGGTTCCGAGCCTGGTACAGTTGACGTGGAATGACCCTCAACGTATTTCCTTAACTTGTGCTGTTTTACAGGCATCTTCAAGAAAATTTAGTCGCTTCATTTATTAAAAGATTGGCAAGGTTAAGTTTGACAGCCCCTGCTGCTGATGTGATAATTATTGCTGCATTTATAGGCAATCTGATCATCCGTCATCCAACGCTTAAAAGTTTAATTCATGGTTCCTTCGATACTAGTGGTAAGTGGATCATATTTTCCAGTTTGTAAATGAAGTTCTCTGTGGATTTTACTAGTAAAAGAGAGAATTACTGTATCTGGGAATTGTAGGGCTCCAGAAATGTATTTAATAACTCAGATGCCATTCTTTGGCCCTGGTGTGACATTTTTTTGACTTGAAATAATTCGGTCACTACTGCTTGAAGATAAGATGATATGATGAGTCAGAACCAAGCTTTATTGGTCACATTTGTTGTCTTGTCGCAGTTTAGTGCAGAGTTGTTACAATTTTGGCAGTTGAAAGTATATGAGAACCCTTTCGAAAAAAAAAAGTACAATAATAGTTTTTAGTTTTATGAATTCTTACTTTCAAAACATCAAAATTTCTAGGTCTCTTTGTACTAACCTAATTCAAAATTTGATTATTTGCCCAGGCCTATTTTAACTATTTGCCTACAAAATATACACCGTATATAATCTGTATATGCCTGTGTATAATCACCAATCACATAAAATTGAAAGTTTCCGATAAGATGCCTCTAAAAGGCCAGATACACCTGCATCTTGACCCAAAAAGTAGGATCTGATCCTACTTTGAGCGGGTTATAGACAGCGAATTGCAACCTGATTGGGTACAAAGATTGCCGAACACGGCTGAAGGCCTACTCGCCGCTCAAGACGCTTCTAGCTTGCAGGTACATCTGCCCCTCTAGACAAACTGCCAATTCTGCTTTTTTAGTAATTTGTTGAAACAGTCCAACTTATCTTGTCTTTTTTTTTTTTTGTAAAAGTTTGTATACTTTCGAAAAACATTTTGAAAATCGGAAATAGCTCCAATGGTTTTCTAGAGGATAGATCTTTCATTTGAAGCAATATTTGATTCCTAGTTTCACTTGAAATAATCTATTTTTTTCCCTCTTAGTCGGTTGGGATCCGTTTTTAGCTGAAGAGCCAGATCCTGAATCGACTCATGCTCAAGAGAGCTCCTTGTGGGAACTAAAGACCCTTCAATCACATATTCTACCGAATCCTGCTCACTCTGTCAAGTTTATAGATCAGAACTTACCGTCTCTTGAATGGGATTTAGGCGAACGCCTGGACGGCTCATACAGTGAAGTAAGTAGATTTATCTGTTTTTCTGTCTTCTGTTAGCTTTGTTGTTTTAATTATAATGATTGTTCAATTAATCCACCATCCAACAAATCTAATGCAAAATGATAAAACTGATGACTATTGTTTCATCATGACTGGTGTGAATGTAGCTTTATCATTTTTATACCTATGATTAGAGGATTAGGATAATCCTAGGCAAGCATTGAAGCTATTGTAGCAGGTGGTTTCCCGTAAGCTTTTCTTTGACTCCAAAATTTTCCGAATTAAGGATTCCCTTCATTTGCTCCTTCTTGGTTCTAACGCCATCATTGGACTAGGTTTTATTTTTTTACCCACAGGTTTTTCTCAGCATTCAGTCAAATTTTACAAGGGCTGAGTTGAAATAATGATCTAATAGTTTGCTTCAGCGAACCGAAGAAGTCTGAAAAGTTCAATTCTCCCCATAACTTGAAATTTTCTTAGTTTCTTAATTGCACAATTGATTATAAAGTTCAAGTCCTAAGTTGATTAGAAGGTGTATTTTGTTGAATTAACTCAAAGCATCTCGTCTTAGTTTTCAGACACCTTAAAGCTAGAAACTGGTTTTAAAATTAAAAACGGCTTCACGCAAAGGTATTAAAAAGTTAAATTATTGTGTCAAGACCAGGAAACAGTTTCATCAGCTTAAAATTTATGAAGAAATTTCACTTGAATAATTTATTGTGAAAAACAGGCCCGGACTTAGGGCGTGTGCAGGGCGTGCGGCGCACACGGGCACCAGCCTTTGGGGGCGCCACGGATGAAGAAGAGAGGGAAAAAAAGGGGGAAAAGGAAAAGGAAAAAAAGGGAAGAAAGGACAAGGGGAAAAAAGGAAAAGGAAACAAGGTTGGGCAGTGGAAGCAAGGAAGAAGGGGGGAAATGGAAGGTAAAAGGAGGCAAGAAAAGTGAAAAGAGCGTCCGCGAGAAAGGGGGGGGGCATAAAAACCATAGACAAAATATAAAGAGAATTGCTGTCTAAAGGTAAATTTTCAGGACAAAAACTCCACCTGGTCCATAGACGGTCAGGCGCCCCTTGACCCTAAATTTGCGGCTGTACAGAAATACAAGAGTAGGCATGTAGTAAGGGGGCGCCATAAATCCATCGAACAGGAACCGCCAAAGCATTTTAGACAACGTCCGCCATCTTGGATTTGAGAATTTTTAAACATAGTAAAAATTCGAGTTTCCGGTCGAAAAATACCCTCAGACACCGAGTTTCAAAAAAATCCATCGAACAGGAGCCGACATAGCGTTTTAGGCCACGTCCGCCATCTTGGATTTGAGAATTTTCAAAAATCGACTAAAAATTCGAGTTTCCCGTCAAAAAGTACCCTGATCCCGCGGTTCACAAAGCTATGACGAACAGAAACGGAGGCCAGAACCGGGGCTCATTTTAGGCCACATCCAACGTTTTGGAGTTGAGAATTTTAAGAAATTGACTAAAAATTCGAGTTTTCCGTTGAAAAATACCGTGTGATACCGCGTTTCACAAGACTCGAACAAACAGAAACCGAGATAGCATTTTAGCCCACGTCCGCCATCTTGGATTTGAGAATTTTAAAAAATGGACTAAAAATTCGAGTTTCCCGTCGAAAAATACCTCCTGACACCGAATTTCAGAAAAATCCATCGAACAGGGGCCGAGATAGCATTTTAAGCCATTTCGGATTTTCGTGTTTTGAATTTTTTGAATTTTGACAGATTTTGATTTAAAACGCGTGATCCCCAAAATCGAAGCTCAGATTCGGATTCCTCGTAAAAAATCGATGCGATTTCATGTATCATACCCTGACACCGAATTTCAGGAGAATCCATCGAACAGGAGCCGAGATGGCATTTTAAGCCACTTCAGTCATTTCGGATTTTTGAAGTTGAAAAATTTTACTTAAAACGCGTGATACCCAAAATCGAAGTTCAGATTCGGATTCCTCGTAAAAAATCGATGCGATTTCATGTATCATACCCTGACACCGAATTTCAGGAAAATCCATCGAACAGGAGCCGAGATGGCATTTTAAGCCACGTCAGTCATTTCAGATTTTCGAATTTGGAAAATTTGACTTAAAACGCGTGATACCCAAAATCGAAGTTCAGATTCGGATTCCTCGTAAAAAATCGATGCGATTTCATGTATCATACCCTGATACCGAATTTCAGGAAAATCCATCGAACAGGAGCCGAGATGGCATTTTTAGCCACGTCAGTCATTTCAGATTTTCGAATTTGGAAAATTTGTCTTAAAACGCGTGATACCCAAAATCGAAGTTCAGATTCAGATTCCTCGTTAAAAATTGATACAATTTCATGTATCATACCCGAGCATAGCGTGAAGGAAAGAGACGTAACGTAGACATACTGATTCGAGCATATGAATCCAACGTGGCAACATGGGTAGTGCTCACAAGGGGAGTCTACGAAGTGACATCCTGGGATTGGGTTCATTTTGCTTGTACATGAAGAAGAGACAAATCTAAGGTTGACGTATTTTTTTTTAGCCGCCAACTCCCAACCGTTCTCGAGATATCGATTTTTAAAGTTACGATTTTTGCACGTTTCCGCGCGGAGTTCCGGCGAGTCAACTGAGCGCCGGCAAGCTGCACGAAGCGTGTTTCCTATCAGCGCTGCAGACCGGCCATCGCTATCAACAGTTCCGTGGCCGAGTGGTAGAGTGTTCGCCTACGGTTCCATCGATCGCGGGTTCGAATCCCGCTTCGTGCCGTAGCTTTTAGGGTACGCCGCAATGCGTTTTTACAAGTTTTCTTTATTTTTATCACACACCAAGGGGTCCGCCCCTGGCCACTGCTCGGCCCAACCCCCGGGGCGAAAAGGCGCGCTTCGCGGCGAGCGAAATCATCGAAATCGACCGTTGACGGTTACTGGGTAAATAATTTATGAAATTAAGAAATGATTAAAAATTGATGTTGAATTTCAAATAAAAATTTCCCACCACACAATATTCTTAATGACTTTTTCCTTACTCTGAATTTGCAACCGTCAACGGTCGATTTCGATGATTTCGCTCGCCGCGAAGCGCGCCTTTTCGCCCCGGGGGTTGGGCCGAGCAGTGGCCAGGGGGCGGACCCCTTGGTGTGTGATAAAAATAAAGAAAACTTGTAAAAACGCATTGCGGCGTACCCTAAAAGCTACGGCACGAAGCGGGATTCGAACCCGCGATCGATGGAACTGCAGGCGAACACTCTACCACTCGGCCACGGAACTGTTGATAGCGATGGCCGGTCTGCAGCGCTGATAGGAAACACGCTTCGTGCAGCTTGCCGGCGCTCAGTTGACTCGCCGGAACTCCGCGCGGAAACGTGCAAAAATCGTAACTTTAAAAATCGATATCTCGAGAACGGTTGGGAGTTGGCGGCTAAAAAAAAATACGTCAACCTTAGATTTGTCTCTTCTTCATGTACAAGCAAAATGAACCCAATCCCAGGATGTCACTTCGTAGACTCCCCTTGTCAGTGGGTCAGCGGAGGAGGAAGAATAAGAATTTATCGTGAGGAATTCCTCGGGACGAAACCGAACACTAAGCGCCACCCCGTTGCCCGTTCCGTTGCGTCTCGGGCGACCGGCGCGGCGCGGCGGCGTAGTTCAAAAGGAGAATCTATACGCGTCGTTAAACCTTTTTCCTTCACGCTATTTTAACATATGATACATGAAATCTCATCAATTTTTCACGAGGAATCCGAATCTGAGCTTAGATTTTTGATATTACGCGTTTTATTCTATTTAAAATCGTAAGAGAATTTACAGAATTGTCCTTGAAAATTGATCACACATTAGTGTTTTTTTACGTCATTAAACCTCTTTCCTTCACGCTATTCTAACATATGATGCATAAAATCTCATCAATTTTTCACGAGGAATCCGAATCTAAGCTTAGATTTTCGATATTACGCGTTTTAATCTATTTAAAATCGTAGGAGAAATTACAGAATTGTCCTTGAAAATTGATCACACATTAGTGTTTTTTTACGTCATTAAACCTCTTTCCTTCACGCTATTCTAAAATTTGATGCATGAAATCGCATCAGTTTTTCACGAGGAATCCAAATCTGAGCTTAGATTTTCGATATTACGCGTTTTAATCTATTTAAAATCGTAGGAGAAATTACAGAATTGTCCTTAAAAATTGATCACACATTAGTGATTTTTTACCCCGTTTTTCTTCTACGTTCACGTAATGAAATTAGATCAACAGTTGACTCATCGACTAGTCTAGCCTAACCCCCCAGAATCGGTCTAAAGGGCGAACGATTTTATAAGATAAGATGTGCGGTCCTAGTTTCCGGGCAATTGCGGTTTGATGGAAGCTGCGATGAGGAGAAACGGAAGATATGCGAAACTCGGGCGGATATTGAGTGAGAAACCAGGTAGGGGAAAGGCTTTCTTCCCGAAAAGTTAGTGCTCGGGCCAAGCTAGTGCTGGAGCATTGTATAGCAGGTTGTGGGAAACTATTTTTTTGCAGCAACAACCAATTGGCTCGTATTTTGCGAAAAGGAACTAAGAGCATTTCAATGTTGCTGGGATTGTGCAACTTAGGTACATTCTTTGCAAAAAGTAAACTTTGCGACGGTAATTTTCGTCTTGAATTCATAGTTTATTGGGAGTAGAGGTGAAACTAGTTTAGATGATCGTTTATGTTTGCAAGGTTAGCGACATTGGAATGCTCTTGTGAAAAACAACCTGATCTGAAAAGTCAGAGAAAGGAAGGTAAAACAGCCTTCCCGAAAATTAGTAGTTTTTCACTTTTTAACCAGGATAATTGTTTCTTCAGTAAGAAAATATTGTGTAAGAAAAATTGGGATAGTTCTAGAAGTCTCAATTAGATTTTTAGACCCATCTTCAAACAACAAAAAAGTCTTATTTTGATCTTTAGAATCATTCCTCAATTTTCTCCTCATTATCCTGACATCTCCTGCACTCTAATTCAACCAAAGTGTGGCCATGGGCAATGAATGGCCCCTTTTAAACTTGTCTGAGTAAAGATTTCAAAACTAACCAGTAAAGAGAATGGCTAATTTCTTATCTCTCTATCTCTTATTGTATCCTTTTATGAAAATTGAATTCATGCTTTAAAATTTTTCTCCCACTTTCTAGATGTTTGACAAAGAAGTGAAACGAAAAGGTCACTATTCTACTACTTTTGAGAGACCCACTGGTTTGTCTCTACCGAGAGGAGAACAGCTACTCAATTACTGGAGCTTATCATAATGATGTAGAAAACTGTTTTTAGGTTAAGGAAGTTTATCAATAAAAAGTTATTCTGTAAGTAACTCCTTTAATTTTTCAATAATTTTCCGTACCACGAATTTTACTGTCTTTTCAGTCAAAATTGATAAGTTGGCTGATACATAAAATTCCTATGTAACAGGGATTACTCCAGTATTGCTTCAAGCTCTAATAGCTCTGTCTGCTCT
Organism: Bemisia tabaci; assembly: GCF_918797505.1. Classification (NCBI taxonomy): domain Eukaryota; kingdom Metazoa; phylum Arthropoda; class Insecta; order Hemiptera; family Aleyrodidae; genus Bemisia; species Bemisia tabaci. The sequence continues at coordinate 28,488,744 of NC_092796.1, forward strand.
GGTATTTGCCTCATGTGGTGTAGTGGTGGTTGCCCTGGCCCAATGATGGGGTCCTGCATTCAAATTCAAGGCAGGTGATCTGGGTTTGATGGTCTCAGGCGAAAGTCACCTTCAGCTTGGTGTAAAAGGATTGCAGGATTAAGGACATGACTCTAAATCCTCAGGGTTTAACTTCATTTTTTCATGCTGAAGATAACAAGATAACAAGTAAATACGTAATAGGAGGGTTTTTTTTTATTTGGCAAAAAACAACAAAGTTTTAAAGTGAAAATTAAAATTTGATTTTATTTTTTTTAACTTTCTATTCATATAGTTGTAAATAATGATAAAAAAATAAATAAATAAATTAAAAAAATAAATAAAACAATAAAAACAAACAAACCAAAAACTTACACACTTCATCCTTGTTATGAAATATACATGTTTCTCATGTCACCCTGGGGAATAAAAAGGTCTAATTGAAAAAAAAAAATGTGCTCTGGATCGTCATTACATTAGTATTAATACTTTATTGAGACTTCCCTATGTTGTTGAAAAACTGATTGCAAAACCTACTTAATTATCACAGAACTGAAATCAATTGAATTTCAAACATATAAAATTTAAATATTCAATCTTTGGGATTACATCTTATACTCTTTCAGTAAAACAGGAGAGAAGAGAAGAAGATAAAGGTTTTTACTAAGAATTAGAGTCACTGGATGTTACAAATATCGTACAACTTAACTTGAAGGATGCTCACAAGTACCTGATCAAAACGAAACTCACTGGATGTTAATATTTTATTAAACAAGTCTTTTTCACTTTGTCTGCATGTAAGAGTGGTGAGGCCACCAGTGATGCTGAATTTTACCTCAAAAATTAGACAATCGTATTGAATACTTTTCTTTTCAAAAATTTATCCCTTTAAGAATCTTTACTTGCTTACATACTGTCGGAGTTTTCTTAAACAGCTTCTACATCAGGGGAATGGAAAACGTTTTGTTTACAATCATTTTTTTTGAAATTCTGTCAACTGGCTGTTCGCACTGGCCAAAAGTTTACTGGAAGTTACTTCAATGATACATTTTGAAAATGTCAAAATAGTAGAAAACAGGTTAATCTAGGTGTGAGAGAACAATGCTAACTACAGGCATAGGAGACTTTTAAACCGGTAATGGTGAGAAATGATGGAAAAGAATCCATTGGTTTTTTTTAGCACATTAGAATCTGCCAAAGCCCTGTTTTGTCTCATCATACTCTCAGAATGGAAAAAAAATGAAACATTAACTCAGAAATAAATGTCTTTTTTGGGGAAACCAAGAAACATCCTTCTAAACAATCAGTTGATTCATCTGTTCAACAGAATTGACATGTCATCAAAAATCACTAGGTTTTGTTTCTTTCGTTTTAATGGAAAGAGAGAGAATTGGTCCATGTGGTACACAAGTTGGTTATTAAGTATTAAGTTATAAAGATTTTTCGATTTTAGAGCAAAATACATATTAATTGATCTGAGTGAAAAAAAGAAGAGAAAAGAACAAAAACCAATGAATTATTTGAAATCTTAAATAAACATAAAATCAAAGTAAAAATAGATAATATGAATCAAAATCTATTGCTCGTATAGTAAAAGTTTGAAAATTTGTCCTACAATTATTTCAACAGACATATAGCTTTGGGAGGGGAATAAATGGATTGCATTTTGCAAAAAGGAACCAAGAGCATTCCAATGTTGCTAGGATTGTGCAACTTACATTCTTTGCAATAAAATACTGAAACCATGCAAAAAATTAATTTTACAAGTGTATTTTTCGTCTTGAATTAGTAATTTATCAAGAGTAAAGATAAAACTTGTTTAGATGATCAGTTTATATTTGCAAGGTAAAAAAATTTGCACAATCTGAGCAACATTGGAATGCTCTTGGTTCTTTTTTGCAAAATGCAATTCAAATCATAACGATGAGAAATAAATTGCGAAAAACTTACGATTTTACATGCATACAGTACATAGGCATTCAGCATTTTCCCCAAAATAGGTGGAGTCTATTATAGGAGAGAAATTATTTGTTGGTGTCACTTTATATGAGATCTCGGGCAAGAAACGAACTTGCTACACAGCTTTAAGTTGAAAAGAGAAAAACAACTTAGCGTAGGATTAGGGCATTAATGTGTCACCGGATAAAGTCTTAGCTAGAAAAAATCCTGACATGTTTTCTCTTTAAAATCTTACTTACAAAACGATTCACACATTTGGAAGTTGGGTAATCAATTCCTGAACGAGTTATTAAAACAAGTATTTTTAAAACGGAGCAAGTAGAAACTGAATTATACAGAAGACATAATTTGTTTTTTTGCCATGTAACTAATGTTAATTGTAAACACTTGTATCTTGTTAAGGAGTTGACTTCCCATTGTGTGATTCACTTTCCTTGTGAAAACATGTCGCATAGTTTTTTAACTCATAACTTTTCTGGAGGTCCATCAAGAACGTTTCTCCGAACATGCAGAGGAAGGCACACTTCTACGCTGAAGAAGAAAAAATTACCAACATGTGAACAATACTTTAAAAAATTCTGACCACAGACTTATTCTAGCTGTGTCAATACGTACATCAGCAAATTATTTCATTATGTTTGTTTGTTTGTGTTTTACTGAAATTTCATCTTATGTCTTCTTAAAGATAATCTAATGGTGATAATAGAAGTGTAAGTTCCTTGAATGGCCTTGAAACGTTTGTTGATTTACCACCCTATTTCAGGCTAGGCCTAAGTTGTTTGTTTAACTTCAAGATTGGGCTGGTACAGCTGTTTTTTGTACCAACAAAAAGTAGCTGGAACACGCAATCTCTTATTCTTGAAACATAATTTTAGTACTCCAATCTCAACAGTTGATAAATGTATGAGAGGGTGCAATATTATTCCACATAATAATAGTTCTTATTCATCTTTTAGAAGGAAAATATCAAGCCTTTGCATTTTGAAAACAATTTTGTGTATAAGTAATCATTTTATGGAATAGGACGAACTTAAAATCATCTACCTATATATTTAACCTTTATGAACTGAAAATGGTCCCAGTGGTACTAAAACGATTTTTTTATAAAAGAGGAGGAATACTTTATTTTAGCATCTAGAATTGTTTCTTTCTGGGAGATATTTTCCCCCATAAAAAGACCTTATTAAGTACAAAAAATCTAGTTTACAAAATTATCCTGATCACAAGAGTCATCGGAATGAATTCTCTTATATTAAGTACCTTCTATAGACACTGGAAATCTAACCAAAAAAGTTGGAGCTTTAATTTTTTCATAGTATTTTTGAATTTCTCTGAATTGAAATTGAACTCTGTTGAAATCCGTCCTATTAATAAGTTACAGTGGATGAAGTATAGAGAAAAATCGAACTGTGAGATAACTGAAATAATTGGGCAAATATAAACAGGCACCTTGTGTGCCCTATTTTAAAATCAGGGTTTTGGCAAGATACATGGAATGTCACTTTGATTTTTCAAAATTCTCTGTACCATGGTCATCTAATATCATGGCATACAATATAAAAGGGTGGATAGTCTTAGAAAGCTGACTGAACTTCATACTTGCGTATTTTCACCTTTGCTTCATAAGATTTGGAGTCAAACTGGTGAAAGGAAAAATTTTGTCGAATCTCGAATGCCCTCGAAAATTGATTGGTTCATGAAGTGGGCCTCAATGGGGAACTGGAAAACTGGTATTTACAATAAGAGGTGATGTTTTAAAGTCATTTCGTACAAAATACAGTAATGTCCTGATTATCAAACGATTTTTGGCAGACCGTGTCTGATATCGGAAAAGTCACCACCTGTCGAAGGCTGAAAAAATGCCATTTCAGGCCTTGTTTGTTCCCAAAAGTTTGCCAGTTTCCCATCGTTTTTGAAGTGCACAGTCCCTGAATTGGAAAAAAACACAAAACCACATATTTATTCAACTCTTGACGAAGTTATGGTTTTCGTTGTGGTGGCTATCTAGTTGATGACCATGAACTCAATTTTGACCACGTTGGATGACTGAAGCATCCAAAGTTCGGTTAGATGATCTATGGGACAATCAGGGCATTACTGTAGATTGTTCTGGCTGATTATTTTGACAAAATTACGATACTTTGATTCTTGGCCGATGATCATTCATCTCACTGCAGCTAACTAAAGTCTATTTACTTTAAAGGCTTCAATAGCCAATAATGTTATTTTTTTCCATGATCGTGGAGTGAAGTAAGGATACAAATGTCAATTTGTCAGTAAAATTAGGAACAGTTGCATAGTATTGGGCGAAATTGGTAATCTCTTAGGTATGGTTCTATTTCCTCTAATAAAGGGAAACAAACATGAAAGAAACAATTTTTTGAAAACTCAGAACAAGAATATCAGGGTGATTTAGAATGGAAACCGCCAATCAAGTTTTTCGGAATTTTGTTTCAAAATATAAGATCCTCACAATCTACAATAACAACACACGCCTGGTGGATTAATGATGGACGTTCAAGGTAAAAATTCTATATTAAGTGATGCGATTTCCCTCTGATTAACGAATATTCAGTCCCAATCTAAAAACACCAGTATCAAAGGACAAATGCTTGTGGACACAATTCACTTTGTTGTGCCTTTCACTTTGTTGGTCATTGAAAGACGCATAGATCCTCTTGATACTGGCAGACTTCAGTTGATATTATTACTGTTGCACAGAGGAAACTGGAATAACTTAAATGATTCGCCTATGAAGTGATGCAGATTGTCCATGAACGTCCATATTCTCCTCACCATTATTTCTAAAGAACCACATTCAAAATCGGTCACTTTTGGTTTGAACTAAATGAAGATTCATTGCTTGGAAAGTCTTGAAAATTAGGTCCAAGGGAAGAAGGTTGTTTCAAGATTCCATGTCAAAAGTCCTCAAATTGATCAGTCTTCTGATCAGTTTCTTACAAAGATGATCATCATGTAAAAATTCAGAAAATAAATCAGATAGTGGGTATATTGCTTCGGTTATACATTGATCTCTTCCATCTCATGAGGGTTTGCTGCTCATCAGAATTTTTAAAATTTCATTCTTTTCAACCTTAGACATTGGGAAATTCTTGAGAAGCTGTTAAAATTTTAAATTTGATCAACTCAAAAGATCCAAATTAGTGGTAGTAAAAGTTTCATCTAAATTTTGACACCAGCATTCCTTTACTAAAATTTATCAGGAAAATGGAGGTGTATGAATATGACACTATTCATTGTGAAGATTTATCATTCTGCCATGATCAAATTTCAAAGATGTTGGACATTTTGACAGTGTTGGTAACTTCTTATCAAATGTTAAGGTTAATCAACATCGGAAGTGAACTAAATCAAGGCATCAAACAAATTTTGCTTAATTACTCGTACCACTTCAAATTTTGGCAAAAAACAGCAATTGAGCCAAGAGGCACATTTCAGCTGTTTCGTCCCAAAGAACCAAGCTCATTTATTTGTAAACCCTGAAAATAAAATAAAACTGCAAGTGAGCAAATGCAAAATTTTGCACATTGATTGGTCAAATCCATCGGTTCATTTTTTCTTTTAATACTTACAGCATTATTTTAGGGTTTACAGGATGGATTTTTCGGTTAAGTATAGCTGGAATGTGCCTGCAAGCGCAACGATCCGATTTTTGGCACCATTTTAAAACGAAACCAGTATCTTAGCATTTGATTGCTATCTTGATATTAGCTCACTCCCGCCACAGATCCAACTTAAAATATTTAATTATTTCAAATCATCTTAAAAGTGGTTTATTTTGCATGAGGTTCTTTTAAGAATCAGAACTTACAATTGACGGTTGATGACTAAGAAAGTTTGCTTTTGGTATGGAAGTGAGTGTATAAGTACATGTGTTCATAGGAATTTGAGTGTTCAAAATATGATGTTGGGAAAGTACTTGCCCCCCTCAAAGATGAAAAAAAAAGAAAAAAAAGAGAGAGAAAAAATCAAATAATAATTATAAAACATAAATAAAACATTTCTATTAAGTTTAAAGTTAGGAAACTTCCGCTAATTTTAAAACATGAAAATATCACAATTCAACAAAAATATTAATCATACATACAACTTACTGCAATAGTTATGTACTTGATTTATAATTATTATGAATAATCATTCTGAAACTTTTGATTTACGAATAATACTGCTTTATACAAAACAGAATGCCCAAAACTAAGATTACAGGACTACACAAGCAAGTACAACTAGAATCGATAAAAAGTAATTTTATTTTAATAAAGTAAAGTTAAATTGATTTTATATTACTTTTTCCTATTTTCAATGGGACACCAGACGAGGCCTAAAATAAAAATAAAGGTGACATGTTTTCTCTCCGAAATCTTACGTAGAAAACGATTGACACAACAGAGAATACGGACATCAGCACCTGAATAAGATATCAACTAGTATTTTGAACACAGATCAAACTGAAGTTAGACTCTAAAAATGATTTCACTAGTCTATTTGCCGCATAATTAATGTTGATTGTTGATACTATAAACTTTTTATCTTGTTCAGGAGTTGATTTCCAGACTTTCCATTGTGTGAGTCGTTTTCTAAGCAAGATTTTGAAAAGAAAACATGTCCCGTGGTGCTTTAATTCATGCCTCGTCTAGGGGCCCATTGTTCTTCTTTTTTTTTCTGTGCATTCAGTATGTACAGTTACGATATTTTCTAAAACAATTTACACAAAAACATAGTTTTCAGAAACTCACAAGCTTGATTACTAGATCTGTGTTTTAGAATTTGTACATGATTTGTGAATAACCATTATAAAAATTTTGAACTTTACAGCAATAATGTACAAGAATTTAACAATGCATTTTGTCTCTGATATCTCACTGAATTTAATTTAGAATTACTATGACTCAAAAGGATATTCACAAATTTTCAAAGAAACAGTTCGCAAGAAGAAAGAAAAGGAGGGGTATTTACAAAAAAAGTATAGAAACACAAAACATGCTATTCATAAATTCTCATAGGAAAAAATGGAACAGGTGATTTAAGTCTCTGACATGGTGGCGTCCTGTACAATCAATTCAAAAAATTATAGACCTAAGTAGAAACACAAGTTTACAGTTTTATTCAGTGTACTTAACAGGCAAAGCACCATACCGAGGCCTTCATAAAAGGAAATGGACAACGAAGACAGTGTAGAGTTTTCACGATTGCTCTATGGTTCGTTGATACTGAGTAACAGAGTATTTAAAATTAATCTAAGTACTTTGGACAGTATGTTGTGGCTGGAGTGCTGAAATTTGCATTTCACTCACTGATTTACCACTTAAAAGAAATTTTAATTTTTTTTGAAAACTGTTGGACGACTTTACCACCTCTTCAAACAGCCATTCTGCTCTTAATTTTTGGTACTATTAATCAAAGCAAGTTTAAATAATGTTAATTTATCCTTGATTGATTCATTGAAGTTGCCAATGCTAGAGATTCAAGAGAATTTGATAGGCAGTATTATTTAGTAGTTTCTTTTTTTGTATTCTTCTTTTGTTTAGGCCTAGAACATTACCTGCATTGTAATTCTTTCTTCTATTTTAATCCAGTACAAAATATTTCAATCAGCTCGATTAATTTGAGATCACTTTTTCATAAGATCCAAAGTATGGATGCAAGAACAATAAAAAGTTTTGACGAAGGAAAACAATTCTATTAAATGTTTTAATAAGTCAAGTAACATTTTGATAGAGTTAAAAAATCATTAATCACAGTGATTAGTACTCTATTCTAGTTATTGGAACTTTGCCTGCTATCAATACATGTTTTCTGCCACTCAGTAATTTGAAGTGACCCTACAGCACAACTAAGCTGCCTCCCAAAAGGGTAAATGCATCTCCTAGTCTCAATGGAATCTAATAAATAAAATTTCATCACAACCTATCGGCAAAAAACCTTTCACACTGACCGGCTTGAACAAGGAACTTGGCTCTTGTCAAACACAGCGTTGGTCCCAAGGAACCTTGTAAGAGAATTGACTGAAAAGTCCAGCCTCTGCTGGTTTAACACTCGAATAATGCTAGAATGTCATCACTCGTAGCAACTGCGTTAGGAGTTCCCAAGTTACCATTACTGCTTGCACCACTGCTTGGAGGTGTTGCGAGATCAGGAGGGTCTAAGTAGGAAAGTAGTTCCATTGGATCTACTACACTGTCAGGTAACAGCTGGAACAGAAAGAGACACAGGGTTCTTTAAGAAATTTGCAAGCCTAATAGTGAGCATTGAGTGTGTTAAGATATTATCAAGAGGCATAGTGATTCTTCATAAACTGATAAGATTGATGAAATGATGAAATCATAGGATAAGAGCACCAAGAGATCGTGGACATCAGGTGTATTTATTTTAACTTATTCCAAATGAGTTGAGGTCCCTACGTAGCAATCAATGAGTCTAAAAGAGTCAATTGAAAACCTCACTGAAGATATCCTAAAATAATTGATGTTAGAAAATAATGAAAGCAAAGGAAATGGCATACATTAAACAACTTATAACAAATTTACTTAAGAAAACTTCATAAAAATTTAAAAAAGCCTCAACAAAATTCACTCAAACTGTTTGTATAAAAATCCCAAAAGATAGTTCTCAACTGAGTGTAATCGAAGGTTTTCTTTAAAAGCATGTATTTCTTGACACTTTTTTTTATGAATATTTACGTTACTGCTACTAGAACTAGTTTTCTCTGTACAGCTGAGATAAATACTTACATTTAATGTCTCTTGGCCTTGTCCTTCACCATCAATAACAGCGGCTGGATCAAAGTTCAGATCTGATGGAATATCTACAGGTCCTGTGTCTATCGAGTTTTGTTCGCCATTTGTACATGTAGTTGCTGCTGTTGTTGTTGTTGGTGGTACGCTCGGGGGTCCAGGCGTATGTGCACTTCCTGGCGTTCCACCAGGAGTGTGAGGTGTGTGAGGCGTGTGAGGAGTGTGCGGTGTGTGAGGCATCTAAAAAAAAAAGTGAAAGTTTCAAAAAAATGTTCTCTACTAAATAAATCTGAAGTGAGCGGGTTTAAGGCGGGGCACAATTAAGGGAAATCTGAAGTTCTCCTGAAATTAGAATTAACTGTGAAGAAACTGAGGCCTTGGCCTTTATCAATGTAACATTTTTCTCTCTGGAGCAGTTTCAGATTTTTACTGATTTTCTTTTTCTTGTTTGCTTTAAAATTCTGCTTGAATTTTTAATTAGAATAAGAAAAAAGACAAATTCAACTTCAGCACCCTCTTTCTTTTTTTAAAGAGTTCAACTTAGAGTTGAGGGGCTCAGACACTTTACGTCTCAAGTCTCAAAAGGGTAGAAATCCTGCAAAGAAAGAAACATTGATACCAACCTGATCATTCAGAGATTTTTCCATGGCATTCAAAGGTTCGAGAGAATTGACTGAATCACTTAAATGGTTGAGAGGACCAGATGAAAAATCATTATTGGTCGTACTGGAATTATAATCGTAACTACTTCTGCCGGTGGGCCCACTTGAATAGGGAGGAGGTCCAGAGTTCATCATTGATCCACTAGCAATACCTGAATGAATTAAAGAAGTGTTTTACTTAGAGCACAAACCTCAACAATTTAAAGGATACATTTATAATTTATAATTATATTAATAAGAGAAATTGAAAAATCTGGTGCATAAACTCCCAACTTAATATACTAATGGGCATTGAGTGCAGAAAAAATAAAAAAATTAAAACTAAAGGAATACAATTCGATATCAAAATCATCATATTTTGAAAATAGTAAACTTTTTTTAGAAACTAATAGAACATAAGTAGGTAACTCATTAATTCCGGTCATGACAACTGAGAAATTCAAAGTGATTAATATAGGGGGATAAAAAAGTTTCTTTTCAACTTGCCGCAATAAGCTGAAATTTTTAAACGTAAGATACGTTACTTCTGAGATACCTAATTGAAATATTTGCTAATGCTACTCTTATTTGATTAAAATTTTTAGAACTTACTGTTCATATCTGGAGGAATATAGGGTGAAAGTGACTGTCCCATATCCCAAGAATGCATTGTTGGTAAGGTCATACTTCCAGGAGACATTGCTTTGTTCCCTCGTTTGGCACCACATGAGTCAGTCTCTTCTTCCTGTAAAATGGAAATACATTCTTCCTGTGTATTGTAAAATGGAGAACTTCACTTTAGAATTGTGCTTTGAATAGAGGGATGGTAGAAAAAAGAAACGAAACAAACAAAAAACTGAGAAATAAGAAACTATCAAGAGGAGACAAGAGTTTAAAAAAAAAAGAGGCTGATATCTTTACTAATCTTAATCAAGATAAAAACAGATGAAAGGGAAGAGTGATTCAGCCTATTCTGTCAGGTGCTCTTTTTGCTCAGAGGTGGTTCTGTGAATGAACTTTTTGTTCAATGGAATAGATGAATTTTAATGATGATGATCAATGATCATGAAATAGATTGGACTTAGAAACACTGCGTTGCATCAATAAAATCAGGCACTGGGATAGAAGATAAGATAAATGCTTTTAAAGGATTTCTGTAATGTCAAGTTAAATCCAATGATGTGCCCCTTTCTTAGATGATCATTATCAAAAGATATTTTGAAAGTTGCTCCTTTTTTGGGTAGATCACACCTTCTTTACTTAAAAAGTTCCACATTGTAAATTATGTTCTTTCACATGAGTCTATAGAGACAATACGTACCTTAATATGTGTATTTCTCGCCGGTTTCCAATTGGCTGATGAATCTATAGTAACTTCTTCCACTTCTGAAGGACTAGGAGTATTGAGGATTGCCCACATGTACTGATCTACCTCTAATCCTTCTAACTGGGCAGGTTTACTGAGGAAAAACAAGACGCACATTAGTAAAATGTAAAAAAAACTACAGAGTAAATTGAGTACCTCAACGAATAATGTGTGAGCCTTTCAAGTTATCTTTACCAAGTTTTTAAAGGAAGTCTTTAGATACTATTAGGCAAACTCACCCACAGCTGAGAATGATCATAACAATTTCATGCATCAGTTTTTCAGGGAAGGCTATTTCCGTCTAAACCCCTCTTAAGTAAACCATTTCCTTCATATTAAAACATACCTCTGCATCTTGATATGTAGTAAAGTTTAACTGAACTATTAATTTAATTATTTTATTATCAATGAACTTTATTTATGGTCATTTGTCATCATTTTTCACAAATTTAGTGAGTGCAAAGTTAATAGTATAGCATTAAACCATTTATACCCGAAAAATTAAATCATCAAATATTATGAAAAAAAAAAAAAACAGATATTTTAAACTTACTTGCAAACAGGACAACGCCAAGAACCTCGCTCACAATTTAGTTGAAGGTAAGATTCTAGATCGAAGCACTGTATGTGCTTACAGTCATGGCCACGGGCGGGTAAAGTTATTCGTTTAAATGTAATAGGACACTTCAAAGACACCTGCAAAAGTAGAAAATGGAAAATAAGAGTGAATAAGGAGATACTCTTAAATACAAAGAGAAATTAAGTCTGAAAATTAAAAAAGGATCCTAAAAATTATTCTGTGTGGGTCAGCTAACTTGCACTTCTGTTTTCAAATATTCTTTTTAAGGCATAAATTCAAGTGCATGAAGTTGCGAGGATAGTTTAAAGAGACACAGCTTAACTTTTAGATGTCTGAAATTTCAATTCAATCAGTAATTCCTTTAATAAGGTACTTAAATGAGAAGTTACATGTCATCCAGAACTCATCTCTTCTGATTATGATTTCCATGAATACATTGGGAGCCACAAAATTCAGTGACTATTCATCAAATTTTGAATGTGAAGAGGACACAAACTTTTTACAGAATAAGATTATTCTTACCTTCAAAGCAGTTTGTTCAACTCCATCTCTGTCCGGACCCAACGTTGATGATGCTGAACTTGAAAAATTCCTTTTTATTTTGGCAATACAGTGGTCCGCAGTTAATAAGCGTTTTCTTAAAAGGCCTTGTAGGACACTTCTTACACTAGGCCGATGCACCAATTGAAGAACAAATAAATGAGACTGTAAAACAAACAGATTAGATGATTAAATTGAGTAGGCAGGTTTGAGGACATTAAAAATAATAATGAAAAGTGAAATGAATAATGATAAATAGGTAATGAAATTAGTCGATCTTCACATCCCGATTCAGTTCGAGTGACTAAATGTGGAAAACTGAAAAACAGATATCTTCCAGGCATTTTACTTATTCAAATTCAAAAATAAAAAAAATAACTTTGGCTTTCCTCTTGTAAAGGTATGCTGTAACATAGGAACTTCTTGAATTTCCGGAAATTATACTTTGCCAATTGGAAAATATTTCTTTCATTTCATCGTCTAGGTAAGCCTCTATTATTCTTTTAGGAGGCTTTGCAACGCATTTAATTATATAATTCTATAAAATGGGACTCCAAAATCTTTAAATACTAGCAGAAAAATAAGGAAGATGATGGAATACTTACACAACAACAAGCAGAAACAGTTATTTGGATAGTGTTTCGGCCTGCTTGACAAACTTCCTTAAGATAAAGAGGTTTGTGCGACGTTTTATTTTCTCCTCTATCTATCATAAGAGGAGTTGCATTTACTGACACTTGAACACTAGCTGGCCAATTCGTATTCATTTGCCTATCCTCGTGATGGAAGCACTTTAACTGTAATTCTAAGTCCGACCTGTGAACAGAGATGAAAGAAATTTATCAAAATTATGTGAGGGAAATTAAAGTCTACCTGATGATTGATACAAGATTGCACTGAAATTCAAAGGTAGTCAGCCTCTTAAATCGTGCTATAATAGGTTCTCAATAAAATCTGCTTGTAGTTTTGAATGTACCTAAGTAACGTCAATTCAAACCTTACTTCACACTTAAATTATAGTATGACATAGCTAAAAGAAAAACAGTTACTATGTAAGGTTAGAGAAATATTGGTTCGTGATGATGAAAAATTCAAGAATGGAGAATATTTGCTTTTGATTAATTTCACACTTACCTCCACATAAGTGTTTGGTGTACGGTTGGTTTGAGCTGGAAGACATGGTTTGAAACAGCTAAATTGTGTTCCAATCTAAAGGGAGGTAAGATGATTCCATCGCGCACTGGGAACGTTAATCTTAATTCATCATCTTCTGGAAAAATTCAGACAAAAAAAGAGAAGATCAGATTTCAATTTTTTATCAAAAATAAATGAGTCAAATAATTTTAAAGAAATAAGACCACATAAGAAATACGGTCTATTGTTCTGTGAATGCAAGTATTTCAAATTCCCATTTTTAAAACTTTCAAAGTATATTAAAATTTGCCTTGACACCACTTTAGATTGTTTTGAAATGAGCAGAGCCGGATTAAAGGGGTGGCCACATGGGCCGCGGCCCATGGCGGCAAATCTATAGGGGACGGCAAATTTTGAAATTTTTCTAAATGTAGGTATAGAAAATTCGAATTTAGAATAAAAACGAGAAAAGACGACAAAATCTCTAATTTTCTGAGAGTATAGTAATTTCTACTTTTGTCGTCTTTCAGTGATGCAAGAGACAGCACCTTTAATTGGTCGAGTTAAGAGAGAAACGAAACTCGCAATTTGGCCTGGAACGGCGCGACCTAGAGAGAAACGATGACGAGGACTTGAGATGAAAAGGAGATGCCCTCGGCGTGGCGATCGGCATGTAACACATATTAGCCCCTACAAAACTGCACAAATACTTCACGCATTGCGGCAAACACAGTGCGATCAGCGTAAAACGCATAGCGCCTACAAGACTGCGTGAATACTTCACGCATTGCGTCAAACACAGTGCGTTCAGCAGCGGTCGGCGTGAAACGCATAGCGCCTACAAGACTGCGTGAATACTTCACGCATTGCGTCAAACACAGTGCGTTCAGCAGCGGTCGGCGTGAAACGCATAGCGCCTACAAGACTGCGTGAATACTTCACGCATTGCGTCAAACACAGTGCGTTCAGCAACGGTCGGCGTGAAACTCATAGTGCCTACAAGACTATTGGACTACTATATTGTAGAAGGACCATTAAATTGTGATCCGAAGTTTCTGTCTTTTTTATCTTGGAGGTATAAGTGACTGAAAACTCCAGAGATAAGGTGTCCTCAAACTGAGCAAAATCTGGAAAGGGTAGAAATGAGAGGCCATTAGAGGACAAGGCGGATAAATGCAGTTTTTGAAAAAAATTGAAATGAAACTAGTCTTAATGCAAATTGTATGATAAATTCGCTCCCAAATTCCAATTTTTAAGCATCAAAAAGTCAGTTTCAACTTTCATTCCGCCAAAAGAATCCATGTAATTTCGATACTTTAAACACATATTTCTCGAAACAGCAAAGACTGCACTTATGCGCTTTGTCCTCCAAGCCCTTCAAATGTGAAAAGTAAAAAATTCGTTTGTGGCAAAATACTTACTACACATTGGAATAATGGGAGTCTTATTTAGTTCATTGAAGTTAGGTTTAACATCCTGCGTTGGACTGATATAAGGAGGCATACTAGCTGGTGTAAGGGGAGGTGTGGGGTTACCGGGAATGGGATTGTGTTGGTAGCTTTGTTGGAACTGAGAGGGGTTTGGTGTTTGGTGGTGAGGAGAAAAGTGACTTGCACCATTGGAGGAAAAATATTGGTTCCCCGACTGATTACCAGTTGGGGGATAGGATGGAGCATTTTGCCTCATAGCACCACCACTCCCTCTTACACCACCAACAGTTGAGCCCCCAAACGACCCCTGTTGAGGGCCGTACTGTCCCTGAAAGCCTGGTCGACCTCCAGCATAACCACCACCATACTGAAAACAGAAACAGAATGCTCAATTTAGTTCACATCTTGCAATTCACACAAAAATAAAGTGTTACTTTGCTCAAAGAATCTATCCCCTCTAATTTATTCTAGTTGCTTTTCGAATATCAATAATTTATTGACGATAGGTCCCTGCCTAAAAAAGCCTGCTGCTCTATTACGTACTCTTTACTTTCTTCTTTTACAACAGAAATCAAGATTTTAATGACTCCATCCTCTGCCTTAAAATTCTGAGACATTAAAATTGTTAAAATTTCATTTAAAAAAACATGTACCTAATTGAAAAAAAATGCCATTAAAATTCTGAGTGGGTAATATCTAATTTTGTACTGATTGTGAAAAAGACACATCATAAGCCTCATTAACTTTGAAATTCTGGAGTCTCTCATCAATTCAAATTTCACTGATCATTGTTCTCTGAAAATGGAGGCAACTTGATGAAAGGAGATGGATAGTTATAGGATACCTATATACAGATATAAGATATTTAATCATACCTGAGGACCACCATTCGTGGGGAATCCACTCTGCATGTTAGGGTTGGGGCCTGGAGTTGGATATGAATTTACTTGCTGTCTTTTTTGATTCATATGTGCTGCAGGATTGGGATAAGGGGCCATTCTTCTAGGGTATGGAGGTCCCGAACTCTGAAAATTAAAAAAGTCGAATGAATAAACATAAATTGAATAACCGAGAGCAAAAATTAAAATGGGTGTGCCATTTCATTAAGATCGTTCCTGAATATATTCCCGGAGGAGATTCCGACAATATTTTTTCTTTTTTCGTTGGTCCCCCGTCGAAAAAATGAAATGCCTGACAAGAAATTTGGTGCGTCGGATGGTAAATCGAAATGCCGATTTTACGATTGTCACCATTATTATACATGGAACGGTTGCATCTGTCATAGTTCCAAGGCGAAACTTGTCGCCTTCAATCGAAATTGTAAGCAACCAAACAAGACAAGCTTGATATGCAGAGATATGTTATAGGCATGGTTCGCGCTGCTTGTGCGCCTTCAAATTTGGCGATGCATCCCAACTCAACACCGAAGTTAATTAAGGTGCATCCACCCATTGGCTGTATATAGAATGCCTTTATCCTTAGGACCTATTAGGTACTTACATCTGACATTTGTTGAATTATCAATAAATTGACAGACACGTAAAACTACGCGATGGAAAAACGCCTTATGAACATTCGAATGTTGCCAAATGTCTCTCGAGAAAGTACGTATTTTTAAGGGAACCTCTGAATATTAGGAAGGTGGTAAAATAGTGCTGACAATAAGTCCACACTTTTTTCGGGGAAAATAAGGCCAAAAAGTTCACAAATTTTAATCGGAGTCAAACATTTTGAGCTCTAACGAGTACCAGTACCAGACGGAAGGAACTCTTTCCCCCAGAAGGATGACAAGTGGGTTGAGTGCAGTTTTTGAAAAAAATCGAGATAATAATGATTTCAACTGCAACCAGACTCAAAATATATCCTGCGAGAAATTCACCACTAAAATCCGAATTTTAGGCAAGAAAAAGAGAGTTCGAATTTTCTTTTCGCCATAAGGCTCCTTGAAATTTTGAAACTTTAAACACGTATTTCTTGAATTAGGAAAAACTGCACTTATCCCACTTGTCCTCCAAGCCCCTCCATTCGTCGTTGTCCGGACGGAGGAACGTAACTCGATTGCAAAATTGACTCCAACAATTCAATTTTTTACAAGAATATACCTGTGCAATTTGTGGGCACAATTTTTATGATTTTGTACGAGATGAGTAGAAAACTGAGTGAAATTTTCAGGGAGAAATGCCCAAGACTTTCCTGGTAAAAATAAAATTTGCGAACAAGGAAAAATGCAATTTGTGGAAATTTGGCAACATTGTAATTGAGTTAGGTCCTTCGGTGAGAAGGACGTATTCTGCCTTGCTAAGGAAGAACGCCGTATGAATCTTCAGGCGTTGCCAAATTTCCTTCGACAAATCACGAGTTTTCAGGAGTGAATATTTTTACTCCCATTTCTAAGACGATCTTGTTCGTAATTTTATCTAAAAAGTCCGAAAATTTCAAGGAAAAATATGCATGACTTTCTTCAAAAATACATGTTTTATTCGGGGAAATTTGGCAACTCTCGAATGTTCATACGGCGTTCTTCCTTAGCACGGCAGTATTGTGTTTCTATCGGCGCAAAGTGGATCGAGTCAATCAGAGAGGTCGGACATGAAATTGACCAAAACAGCAAATTTTGATGTTTGATCCGTCACATTTTAACTTTAAAGGGGCGCTTCTAGAAGGAAATTTCACGAGGAAACCAATGGAACCACTTTTAGACCCTCAAAGATTTGTATAAACGGAGTTATAAGCGCTTTAAGTTTCCAAATTTTGTCCGACCTCTCCTATAGACTCGATCCCCTGTGCGGCGGGGCAATGGTGGCGGGAGATGGACTTTGCGAGAAGCAATGGCGTGGCGTGATTTGCGATATATCGAGTGTTATGCCATTTAAACCCATGGAAAGGATCGATTAACAGGGTGTTCGCAGCGAACACCTTAATAATCGATTCTTTACCATAGGTTTAAATGGCAGAACACTGGATCTATCGCAAATCACGCCACGCCACTGGCGAGAAGGTGCTCTAACTGCGTAGCGGGAGGGGCGAGGAGAGGGGTCACTGATCTGGAACAGTGCACGCACAAGTTGGCTGTTTGGTTAGTTACGACTGCTAACTGTTTCCTTAACATCTAACGGAATGCGAACAAGAGGACGGGAGGGAGTCAGGAGTCGGGGCACCCGGACCGGGAGTCGGGTCTCCGTCTCTCCTTTACCGTTTCAATGGTCGCCAGCGCATTCCTGTTCCTCCATCCCGTCCACCATATACCGAAATCACGCCTCGTATAATTTAATATCAGTCCAGCCCGTCACTCAACCCTATTCTGCCGCGCTGAGGAAGAACGCCGTATGAACCTTTGGGTGTTGCCAAGTTTCTTTGGTAAAGCACGAATTCCCTGGATAACTTATGAACATTATCGTTCTGATTTTTCAGATGATTTTGTTCGCAATTTCACCTGAAGTTCCTGAAAATTTCAAGGAAAAATATTCATAACTTTCCTCAAAAATAAACATTTTATTGAAGGAAATTTGGCAACTCTCAGATGTTCATACGCCGTTTTTCCTTAGCACGGCAGTATTGGTCGTTGAATCTAATCGACTAGCAAGTGAGAGACGATGTGTTTCTACGTCTAGGGACCTCTGGATCCTTAGGTGTCGGTTTTTTTTTGGCCGGCAGGACTCAGCGAAATTGATGGACAAAGCTATAGACAAAGAAGACAGGGAACACGGAGCGATCCTTGCTTGTTATAAACTAAGGGGGAAATGATAGACTAAGTACAGAGTCTCTCGTGGGTTGTCGTTAGTTAGTCTATTACTTGCCCCTTTTGTCCATTGCAACCACCCGCTTTCACCAATAGGATAGCTTTATTTTCACTTTGTCTTCGGTGTCTATAGTTTGTCTATCAATTGCAATAATCAACCCGCAGGTTGGTTTAGTGGTCAGCGCGTGTGACTCTGGGTGTCTGGGTCAATAGGTCCCGGGTTTGAATCCCGGCAGTGGCGACGATTTTTCACGGAACTGTAGCAAAAGGATCTGCACAAACATTTTCACATACCTACTACCTAAACATCGAATTTTTCTGGTTCATGCAACTGAAGTTTTCTGTCATGGGAGCCAAGCTTGCTAACCAAGATTTGGTTTCTATGACCGAAAGTTAGAACCGATAAACTTCGGGGTTCAATATAAGCCGAAGTTGAGTCTCTATCACGGAAATTCTTTTCTCGGTGCAAAGGACACAATGCGCTTATCTAGGGTTGGGCCTCATAGTGGCCAGGAGGGCTTCGGAGCGCCGAAAATAACACGAACAGAAGAAGAAATTACAGCATAGTTACCTGCATGCCCATTTTGTTCATGCCTGGGCCAGCACCCATTCCAGAGTTCATCATACCGCTGTGAAGAGGACTAGAGTTTTGCCCCATCATTCCCATCCCGTTCATTCCGTTCATCCCGTTCATTCCGTTCATCCCGTTCATGCCGTTCATCCCGTTCATGCCGTTCATTCCGTTCATCCCGTTCATGGGACCCATGGAATTAGGACCGCTCATCGGCCCGTGACCTCTTTGGTTTCCGTAACTTGACCCGTACTGTTGCCCTCCTTGCATCTGAAACACGCATACGAAACACATCATTAATCCACCGCGAGATAAATAAAAGTTCTAATCAATAAAAGTTTAAATAAACAAAGTGTAGCTGATGCAATGGTGTAAAATGCCTTCAAAGTTCAGAAGCATGAAGGTTGCTATGGACGCCCCGCTGCAATCCATGGGAAATATGTCTTGCTGACCATCCAGTGCCTGAGGTAAACTCGTGCGCCTTCAATTTTTTGTATAGGCAATGAGGGTGGCCCCGGAGCATGAATAATTGTATTCAAGAGTTGTTCGCGCGCCTTCAATTTATTGTATAGGCAACGAGTGTGGCCCCGGAGCACGAATAGTTGTATTCAAGAGTTGTTAGCGACTGTAACGCCGCGTACCGTCCTCAGAGCGGGGATGAAGTAGTAGTGGAAGTTTAGATTTATACGTTTTGTATTTTCTATACTTTTTTAAGCATAAAGATCATACTGTAATAACTTTCCTACATATTAAGGGAAACAATGGATCCATTGTTGGTCCTTTTGTTTATGGTTTAAGGATTTCTGGATTTCCTCCCTTTCTTGGATTTCTAATTAAATGATTGGTAATTAACTATTTTTGGTATCTTGGGTTTAAGTTTTTAGTAAGATTAATAATCTTAATTTCGGTTTTGGCAGTTTATTTTTATTAACAGTTATTTTTTTTTACTATACTGGTATTTAGTAGGTGGGTAAAGTGATATACCATCAATTTTATTAAATTTGGATTATTAAGATTTTGGATTTTGGATTCCGTAAAAACTCCATGGAGTTTTTACGGAAGTAACTGTCAGGGACTCTTGAGGATTTCAAGATACACTGATCTTAATTGACGATAAGATCATTTTAAAATCCGTGATTTTTATTTTACTGAGCGTTGCCAAAACCACTTATCTCCATTTGCAACGTGGCAGACTTTCATTTGTACTTAATTTTTTTCTTTTTTTCGGAAAACTAGTCATTGTAATTTCTTGAAAACTACCTTGATTTATATTCTCGGTTAGCAGAATATTATTTAAGAACTGCAAGCGATAAAGTTGGCTTATTTCTCTCCGAGAACATGAAATAAGAGCGGACATTTTGAAGCATCGCAATGAAGATGCGAGTTTTTGCACTTTTGCCATTGATATACTCCGCATAATTCAAGCCGCTAAGTTGGGGTTCTGCGGAGCATCAGGTTTTCGCGGCATTCGTCAGAAATGGTTCCGCACTCAATTACAGCTTCATTAGCAGTGGCGAGGCGTGAACGATCGAT
Organism: Bemisia tabaci; assembly: GCF_918797505.1. Classification (NCBI taxonomy): domain Eukaryota; kingdom Metazoa; phylum Arthropoda; class Insecta; order Hemiptera; family Aleyrodidae; genus Bemisia; species Bemisia tabaci. The sequence goes on from NC_092796.1 coordinate 28,509,010, forward strand.
TATCGACATATTCTCATTTGAAGCCACGGCAAAGAATCGATTATTGAGGTGTTCGTTGCGAGCACCCCGTCTATCGATCCTTTTTCATGGGTTTAAATGGTAGATCAATCGATATATCGCGAAGCACGGGTGGTGAATTAATCAATCTAGGAGCGGGCATTCTTTTTTCCGATGCACACGTTGCATTGCGGCATTGTTGCCAACTTATCAGGATTTTCTCGGAGTTACCGAAGAGATTGACTATTTGCGAATATGTCGGCGAATGGATGCTCATCGAGCAGATTCCAGGAAAAACAAGTCGAGTGATTTTAGCTCGCGCGGCCGACAACAGGAAGCCGCTTCAAGGTTTGGAAAAGAATTAAGCACAATTTCATGCGAGTCTAGCAATTATTGGGTGGGTAATGGGCAGTGTTGTCAGGCGGGTTGAGAAAATGACAGAATTACCTTCACTGGTGTGTGGGTGTAGCAGGCCAATAGTCGAATCAGGCATTTTTTCACATGCCTAGGCAAATAGTCAAACGTCCTTACTTAATTGAAATTCTGATTCTTTTGTCAATATCCTCGTCTCTTCCTCGTTTTTACTTTCTCGTTTTTTGTTTTAAACTAACCCGAAAGCACACGGGACAGTATGTATATTCGTATATTTCACATATTGGGAGCTCCCATTTTTTTTAAAAAGTCGGACGATTTAGATTTTAAAAATAAGCTAATCCAAAGAATGTCATACTGACTCGAGGACTTGAAAATCGAGAAACAAAACTCGGAATTTGTTAATTTAATGAGACAACTGGCAACGGAGAATTATTGAGCGCCATGCGCTATGATGCCGCGAAAATTTGCACGCTGTACGAGGTTTCGAAGCACTTTCGGCGAATTATTATACGCGCTGTCATGAAAAGGGGGTGGTGAGGAGTATTTTATATCTTAAGATTGTTTAATTTCCCAAGAAATTTAACAATTCAAAGAAGCATAGCTTGGTTTAATATCGGCACAGTGCCAAAATTAAGCGGTTCTACGTTACAGAAAAATTTATTAAAAGCCAACCTTTACGTTAAGTATAGTAACTGCATGATGTTGTGATTGTTTTTTTTTCACTTTCTTGGCTTTTTCATTTTAAGAGAGAGTTCCCCCTTTGTCTATAAGATTTTTAGAGTGAACCTTACAACTTTCCCAAGATTTTCCAGCACTGCGTTAACTTTGTTCTGCGTTACCTGGGCATTTAACGTATTACTTCGCAGTCTTTTGTAGGAGACATTATTTCCCGAATAAAAGCACTCTGTCACCTACGCTACGCAGAACGGTATGATTCGCGAAGCAAGCTTGTGTTCGAAGCTTTCATGGGTAAATTATGTCAAGTCATTATCGCGCGCACGGTGTTGCCAAGCATTATGCGGAAAAATCAGAGTCATGCCTTTTAACGTCCTATTTTTTGGATAACATCGCTACCAAATATTCAACACGCAAGTTCCAAGATATTAACAGGGATTAGATTATAAGAGGGTACTTTCTTGAGCTTGTTCAGTCAGAAAAGTTTGAGCTTTACTACAGCTTCCTCTTTTGAAGTGTAAAACGGCATCACGGCAGATACAACGCGGGAAGGAGTGCGCTGCCATGCAGCGGAGAGCGTAAACAGAATTTGCAGAGCCCCATCGAACGTAAAAAAAAACGCGTTTACCTTTTCAGCAAACAAGGAACACGAGTGACAAACATGAAACATGCGCGAAACATGAACAGGTGCGAAACATGAGAAAAATTCAGACTTTTTGGTTGATTTTTGGTGCTAAGGGGTAATCATTTAGTAATACCAATTAGATGTAGGGCTTTTCAATAAATTCGGAATTTTTCGGGGGACGAATGCGTGAACGTAGAATTTTAAGAAAAATCGGGAACTTGCTCAGTGGCGGGGCGGTTCAAATATCTTAGAGACGTGAAAAGTTAGTGATGGATGCTGCCGAAAAAGTCTGTTCCGCTGGTAGGTAGAAAATGAGAGAATCTCGGTACGGCTGGAGCTGTACTAACAGTGGGAATTTTGAACTCATTCGACTTTCAAAATGCAACTCTTGCACAGAGGCAAGGCGTGAATCATCGAATATCGATAACTTTCCATTTGAAGTTATCGTAAAGAATCGATTATTAGGGAGTTCGTTGCGAACACCCTGTTTATCAATCCTTTTCCATAGGTTTGAATGGCAGATCAATCGATATATCGCAAAGCACGCCACGCCTCTGAACTTGTTAAGGTTCGTCCAGCAATATTCTCGGAAAACTTGTATGAGAAAATACGAATATCATTGATAATCATAATTTGAGCACCGATTGTGAGTTTTATTCTTGTTCAAGGCTCGGCAGTAGCCCGAGGTGCGCAGCTACGAGAATTGCTTGAAGAGGGCATGACTGGCTGAAGTTGCGGAGTTGCGGGCAGCACAGGCCGAAATCATCAAATCATGCAACGCCGGAACTCGAGTCTACGATTAACGACACGAAAAGCGAATAAACAATCGACTGGACAAACTATCTCCTCACTGTTGCTAAATGGAGCTTTAGCGCAATGTAAGACCGATAATTTTTACTCAAATACGAGGTGCTTTGCGCTTTTAATTGAATTTGATTCAGTGGCATAGGGTGCTTTACGATATATCGATATTTGCCCATTTGAATCTGTGGTAAAGAATCGATTATTAAGATGTTCGTTGCGAACGCCCTGTTTATCGATCCTATTTCATAGGTTTAAATGGCAGATCAATCGATTTATCGAAAAGCACGCCACGCGCCACTGATTTCATTTAGCAAAAAGAAACCAAGAGCATTCCAATGTCGCTACGATTGTGCGAATTTTTTTACCCTGCAAACATGAACTGATCATCTAAACAAGTTTGATCTTCACTCCCAGTAAACTATAGATTCAAGACAAAAATTACCTTAGTAAATTTAATTTTGTGGATGATTTCTGTGATTTTATTGCAAAGAATGCAAGTTGCACAATCACAGCAACATTGGAATGCTCTCGGTTTCTTTTTGCAAAATGCAATCCAATTATCGCGAGGCGCCCGAGGAAAGCTAAATTCCGGATTTTTCGACTCCCCCCTCCCCCCAGCCCCTTTGTGGCTCCCCTTGTAACGTAAACTTAATGGCGTAACGCTCTCCTCAGCTTCCCTCCTCCCCATAGAGCGTTACTTATTTTATGAACGGCCCCTGATCGCAAAATATGGTTAAAATCGTGGGTTCGTTTTCTCCAGCAAAATTCGACATGAGAGCTTGGAGACCTTCTCGAAACAAGGCGAGGTCACTGCATTGCATTTTTGGTGACTTTTCGGCGAACAAACTGCCTTGCAACGAACGGGAGCGTTCGAAACAGTAAGGTGGCGAGCTTTGCGAAACATCGATTGATCTGCCATTTAATTCTACGGAAAAGTATCGATAAGCAGGGTGTTTGCATTGAACACCTTTATAATCGATTATTTACCACAGCTTCAAATGGGACATATCGATGGATCGCAAAGTACGCCACGCGACTGGTTTGAAAAATCAATGGAACGGTTTGGCAGCGTTTGATCATTAGCCGGGAGCTAATAGAAAACGCGTAAAATGGATTGTGACTAGCCGATAAAATCCTGGTGTTGGCGTCTTGGCGTCTTGCACACCCAACTACGAAACCGAGAGCGGAAGAAGGAGCCTAAGGCATTGATGAGAATAACTTGGAAGCCCAATGATTTTCCACCCAGCCTGCGCTTCACACTCAGTGTCCAGCCTATGCACCCACATTGAAAAAAGCAAGAACAAAAAACCTCTTTTTATCCAAAGTGGAAACGAAAAGGTAGATTCCGACTGAGAAATTCCGCGAAAATAGGTTTATCCGATGAGCCTAATAAGTCGAAGAACCACCCCCCTCGATCTTGAACTTGAATTTTTTCAGGATGAGGGGTGGTTTTAGAGGAGTTCGGCAGTTCTATGCCAATCTTACTTTAGGGGGTCATCCAGGTCGTCGCTGACGCCTTATAAGAAAGAACGCCGCGCAGTATGAACATTCGAGAGTTGCCGAATTTCTCCGGAAAAAACATATATTTTAGAGGAAAGTTATGCATATTTTTCCTTGAAACTTGCGGATATTTTGGATCAAATTGCGAGCAAAATTGTCTAAAACATTTGAAGAAAAATATTCACGATTTCCTTGGGAACTTTGTTTTTTATTGAAGGCGATAGAGCAACGTCTGAAGGCTCACACGGCGTTCTTCCTTAGAACTGCAAAATGCATTGCATTTTACAAAAAGGAACCAAAAGCATTCCAATGTCGCTAAGATGGTGCAACTTTTTTGACTTTGCAAATTTAAACTGATCATCTAAACAAGCTTCATCCTTACTCTCAATAAACTATAAATTCAAGACGAAAATTACCTTTGTAACTTTAATTTTTTGCAAGACTTCAGTAATTTTATTGCAAAGAATGTAAGTTGCACAATCTTAGCAACATCGGAATGCTCTTGGTTCCTTTTTGCAAAATGCAATCCAAATGAAGTCCAAATTATCCGAGTAACAGTTTCATTTCATCGATTTTTTTTTTATTTTTGGTGAAGATCTTGAAGCTGCTAGAATAAAAAGAGAGAGTATGTCGTTCTTTTCTAACATGATAGTGTAGTTGGTTGACAAAACAGAAATTTCTCCTAACTGCGCGGCTGCGGCGGCGCGGCGCCTAGCTCAAGGCAGCGGTGGTTGCATTTGGCCAAGTGCCACCGCATTGCACCAATTTTACGTACACACTTTTTCCTTCGTGCCGCCGCCCCCCCCCCCCCCCCTCTTCCCCCACCTCCGATATCCTCCAAATCATTTGTTCATCTCGCGCCCTACTGTGCCTCATCTAGCTTGCCTACTGGTCCCCTCCCTTTCTACTTTTTTCGAATACGGCTAATATACACCACTGCAAAATCCTCAATAGGTATCACGAGTTAAGTAATACATCGATCATCAATTTCTCACTACTCACTTTGAGGAGATATGTAAAATTCTACACCGAGAAAACGTTCATGAATTTAACCTCGGGCGTCCTATAGGACCACAAACTATTAGGTTTGTCAAACGGAACTTTCAGCTCGTATAAACGAATATTCGGTTTCGATACGCACCACCGAATATCAAAATCTGCAAAAACCGTTTTCATATTAAAAAATTAAATTGCCGCATTAAATATGGCAATGGCGGATGTGGCTTGGCTCCTTTCTATTTAAGGCGGTCCATTTGGCATAAACTGATTTCAGGGTTGCCACAGAATTCGGAAAATCGAATTTCTTAACATTTTCTTGATTTCCCTGACACATTTCGGTGAAATTCCCTGACAATTGAAGATGTGACGGATGATTAAGAAGGCATAATTGAAAATAGTTTTCAGGCAAAATTTGTTGTTCGAAACCTCAAACCCATTCTAGAATGCAAATGAAGGTGATTTAATGAATTTTCCCGTCATTTCCCTGTTTTCCCTGACTTTAAAATCCCCTGTCATTTCCCGGTTTTCCCTGACTTTTTGAAATTCCCTGACATTTCCCGGTTTTCCCTGACTGTGGCAACTGACTGATAAATCTCCAAAGGAAAGAGAGAGGGAGGTGGAGGGAGAGGGGGGGAGAGAGAACAAGGGGATGAAAGTTGAAAGCTTACATTCCGGCAACCATGAGCGGAGAGGGAAGTGATAGAGACTTGTCATTGAGTTTAAAAGCCAAAAGAAAGCTCATCGCCGGGGCTCGAGGGTGGGGGGGGGGGGTGGGAGGGATAGAGAAAAAGGGGGAATTAAGAAAGCGGGATGAGCAGGGATGGAAGGAGAACGGGAACGGGGTAAGCCCCGCGGAACGAGAACGAGGGACTCAGGGACTGAGGGCGGACGGTGGGATCCGCTTCCACCTCTCCCGTCGCAACCCCCAAACAATGCATTCTGTTGTCATGGCAACCGTGACGTTGGCTCCGTGGCTTACCACGCTTGTTGCCACTTAGCCTTTGTCCCGTCAAATAAACAAACAATTACACCGCCAAAAATCCGGGTCCTTCTAAACATATCCATTCCTCCTACTCTGCCATGCTGAGGAAAAACGCCGTATGAACATTCGAGAGTTGCCACATTTCCCTCAATAAAGCATGTTTATTTTTAGGAAAGTTACGAGTATTTTCCCATGAAATTTTTCAGGAACTTCAGGTAAAATTGCGAACAAAATTATCTAAAAAATTGGAAGGAAAATATTCATAAGTTCACCAGGAATTTGTGTTTTATCTAAAGAAACTTAGCAACGCCTGAAGGTTCATACGGCGTTTTTCCTTAGCACGGCAGTACTGGTTGGACGTCCTTCTCCAATACCATCTACCCATACCTGCTCACTGCTTTGAGGTTAACTCGTCGTGACTGCCGAGAACGCACGGGATCGTTCAAGGAGGACTTAAAAAAATTGATTGTTTTACTTAAATCAAACGGAACTAAGCGCCAACTGAGTGCTACATCATGAGCCGTGGGCATGGGACAACTGCGTTTTGGACAGGGCTCATGAGTTAAAATCCGGCAACCTCGTCGACGTCGCCGCTGACGTCACTGGCGCTCACTAATTCACATTCATTCTTACGGCCGTTTAACTAACGAGCACACCCCTTCTTTCCCATCTGTCTCTGGTTCCATCGCTTCCCTGTGACGTAACACGAATACAGGATAACCAGAGAAACCTAAGGGTGGAATTTTCTGACTTTTTCACGTTTCTATCGAAAAAATTTGAGAAAATTCCAATACTTCTGAGACAGTATGAGATGATAAGAAAAATTTAAAGATTTTCTGGATGTATGTATGAGCCGCTTTTACGGCGCGCTAGGGCGCTCTGCGACGCCTATTCTCCACAGGAATCTGTCATGGTAGAGATCCTCCGGAAGGTGGCATCTCTCCATCTCTTCATGGATGCCCTCTACCCACCGTTTGGCTGGACGCCCTCTCCGTCGCCTACCTGGGGGGACCCACTCCAACACCTTCTTCGGCAACCTGGTATCAGCCATTCTCTGCACATGCCCATACCATACCAATTGCTTGGTCATGATATCGTGCACAATCGTCCCCTCAACGCCCATTATCTCTCGGACACGTTCATTCCTGACACGTTCTCTCCTCGAGATTCCAGCCGATCTTCGCCAGAAATCCATCTCGGTCGCCTTGAGCATTTCTTGGGTCCGCTTCTTCAACTGCCACACTTCACTGCCATAGGTGATAATAGGCTTGACAACCGAGTTATAAATCCTCTTCTTGTTGTCTTTGGAAATCCTTTGGTCCCAAAGGATCCCATTAAGCATGGCGATGGCTTTCCTTCCTAGAAGATTACGGTCCCGAATGGCCTGATCCAGCTTCCCATCCGATCATTCACCCCCAAATTTTCTGATCCCGTAAAAAAACGAGCTAAAAGTATGCGAGGCGTCGCGGCACATTAATTCGCCCATTTTTTGCCATAAATCGCGCCACAACGCAATTTCTAGTTAAATTTTTGGGCTTCTTTCCACCTGACTCTTTCCGGGTCACCCTAATCCAATTTCTTTCCCTGACTAATCTCGGTTAGTTGGGGTTTTCCACGTCATAGCCACCCTTTAACAGCGGCAATGAACCACTGAACCAGGGGAAACTTTCTTTGACGTACTCTACCGTGTCGAGAAAAAACGTCACTCGAGCCATCGGACGTTGCCAAATTTCCTTCCCCCCCAAAAAAAAACAAAATTCCCGGAAATTTCGGGATATTTTACTTGAAATTCTTCAGAAAGTTTTATTCGTCATTTGACGTGCAGTATACGACGCTTTCAGGGAAAAATGTCCATATCAACGACCACTTCTACGAATAAATATTTTACACGGGAAAATTGGACCGCATTTTGCAATTTGGAACTATAAATCCTAGCCCCGTTTAGAAACAACGTATTTGCCATTAGTTTCCCCATGCACATAAATGTTTTTCCAGAAGAGCCAGATTTATAGCTCCAAATTGCAAAATGCAGTCCAATTTGGCAATGTAAAAACTTTACAACACTGTATAGTTTTTAGTTGCTAAGTGATTTCTCCCTGCTGTTCTGTATATGCTGTTTATGTATAAAAGGTTATTGCGATCCAGTTTGGTTTCCTCCGGTATTTGAGATTATTTATTGCTGACTCCCAAAGTCCACCATGATGAGGAGAATTGGGAGGGTCGTAATTTCCATTCTGTCATGTAGCTGTGTCATGTGTTTCTGGTCCGTTCCACCAAATTGTTGAAAGTTTCAAGCTTTCAGCATCTGTTCCTCTCGAAATTAGATCTGCGGAAGATCTGGATCTTAGTCCCTCGGAATTGACTGCGACTTTCTGCGCTCTACCGACTCAAGTAAAAATGAACGTTTCTTTAAAAACTCAAGCAGCTCTTGAAGCCTTGGGGGATCTTTTGTAGGCACCACCTTTTCCCATTCCGTCAGTGTGCTTTGATCGAATTTTGCAGTTGCTAAATGAACCACTAGTGGGTCCCAAGAGGTAGTATCCACCTTCAAAGCATTCAGTGATTGTACCGCCTGATTGATTTTGTTGTGTATATTTTCTAAATCTTTTGCTGTTAATGTTTCCTTTTTCTTACAAATACATGTGGGGAAACCAAGATTGACTATCGCTTCGCAATGATTGCGCTCCAATTGTTCTTTTGAGGTTAATAATCCATTCAACTTTTCATGATGATCAGTATTGGGAGGCGTTGGGCTGATTCGCGAAGCTTTCGATGCCTTGACAGTTCTTGATCTCTTCATTATTATTTTTTAAGAACCGCACTTTACCGCTTCCAACGGCATTACAAATCAATAAATGGATTTACACAATTTTCAATTATCAAATTATGCAGTCTGAATGACATTAATCCATCATCAAGCTTGCCTGGTAACAATGTACCTGGCAATGCGTTTTTTTTTTTTTTTATTTTAGAATTTTCGTTCGTGTCGAGACACCGCCTCTGTCCGATCGAATGAGAAGCCTAGGCCCAGGTCTTACACAAGTATTGCAAGGATAAGAATGGAGGCGAAAATATCGCTCACTGCAATCTTATTTCTATCCAAGCTTAATTCATGAGTTCACATCGGGAATGGAGGCGAAAAATATCGCTCACTACATTCTCTATGATGTAGCTTTTAAGCTCTCAGTTTGTATGCGACAATATCGCTTACTGCATTTATATTATTATCGAATGGAGGCGAAAACCGCTCACTGCATTCATATTATTATCGAATGGAGGCGAAAACCGCTCACTGCATTCATATTATTATCGAATGGAGGCGAAAACCGCTCACTGCATTCATATTATTATCGGATGGAGGCGAAAAACCGCTCACTGCATCCTCAATAATAAATTAGTAAGAAATGCTCTTGTCAAAGTGTTAAACGCAACGTCTACTTTTACTCTCTTATTTTTTTTTTAGGTTATCTCAATTACAAACATTTCATCTTCACTCTAATTCCTTATTATTTTTCACTTTGACTAGAGATTTCGAGTATATAATCACGTCGGGGTCACCAAATGGAGCTATTTTCAATAGCTAAACTAATCAGTAAATAAATAATCTCAAATACCGGAGGAAACCAAACTGAATCGCAATAACCTTTTATATATCAACAGCATAAACAGAACAGCAGGGAGAAATCACTTAGCAACTAAAAACTATACAGTGTTGTAAAGTTTTTACAGGCAACATTCAAAAGTTCATACTACGTTTTCCCCGAGGATGGCGCGGCGGCAAGAGCGGGTGGATGCGCGGGCCGCGGTGACGTCATCGTTCCCCGAAGCGACAAGATGGTGGGCGTGCGAAACGGGGAATGGGGGTCGGTCGGTGAAGGCCAGAGGGGGAGTGGGCGCCCGGGGGGTGGGGGAGGGGGAGGGAAGGGTGCGTGAGTGAGTGGGCAACGGCCCGGCCCACGCTGCCGTTTAATTCACGAGTAATGCGCGGCGGCGGCGACGACGAAGGTCATTACGTTACGGGCTACACGTTACGCCGCGTGTCGCGTGGCCGTCCTCGCCCGAGGGGTTGCGTCGCCGCGCCTACCCCCCCTCCCGGGACGCCTCCTTCCAAATTGGGGGGAAGGGGGGCGCTCAACAAGTAGTCACGCATTTACGAAATCCCCGACCTTGGTGAAAAGCTCCGTGATGGAACCCGGGATGGTTGTCCTTCTCGCGTTTTCCAGGTGACGAATCGTCACGCCCGCCTCTGACGTCAGGGATGACGTACTCAGTATAGAGATGTGCCGTTCGAAGGAAGAACGCGATATGAGCCTTCAGACGTTGCCATATTTCCTTCGATAAAAAACGAATTCGCTGGGAAAATTTTGAATGTTTAGCCTCCAATGTTTCAGACAATTTTGTTTACAATTTGATGTAAAACATCTGAAAATTTCGACGCTATAAGCGAAATTTTCTTCGCGGATACATGTTTTGTCAGAGGAAATTTGACAACGTCTGAAGGCACATACGGTGTTCTTCCTTAGCACGGCAGTGTTATCCTTACAACTACTTGCTTTCCAGGGCTTACGTGGAAATGAATTGAGGTACGCCCTTACGTCAGAGGCACGACGAAATGACAGCTGTATTTTTGAATTAGGAAGTGCTACACCGGAAAAAAAGGATGCTGATTTAACATTCGGGATGTAAAAAAGTGTGCGACAACTCACAAAACGCTGAGTCAACCGCCACAGCAGTTAGTTTTACATCTTGACATTGCTAAATTAACTGTTGTAGCGGTTAATTCAACGTTTCAAGAGTTTTTGCACACTTTTTTACATCCAGAATGTTGAATCAGCATCCTTTTATTTCGGTGTACTTCTAGCTGACCTATCTGCACCTAGCACCTATCTGCAGGGGGAAACAACTGACATACGATGTGACTTGGCTCTAGTCTCTCGAAGTCAGTCAATTTCTATAGTTAAATTGATCAATTTTTCTCGCGACTTAAAATCAAATAAATTCTACGGCACAACTATTCGGTGCAATTTTCTCTTCAAATGAAAACCCTTCTTGATTTCTAGCAAAATTCCAAAACATTTCCCTGACTTTCCCGATTTTCTTAGAATTCCTTGACTTGGTCAAGGTTTCCCTTACTTTGGTCACGCTGAGGTCCTGAGAAACCAGTCTCGTGGGTGGGGAAATTCATCCCTCTCAGTATCAAATCCGTTAGATAATCGTCAATGTAGTCTCGTTCACAAAATTACAGGTAGCGGCGGTACTTTTGAAAACACTTTATTACGGTTTCCGTGCAAGACCAGGGTTTGAATCCACACCCGCGTCGCAGATTTAGACAAAAGCTGCGGCAACAAAGGACGCGGGCTTATCCTCTCGAGCTTGGCGTCGCACGGTGGGTTGGACATGAAATTTTTGACCAAAATTCCGACGTCAAATCCACTCTTGAAAGCTACTTTACCAATTATTCCTGACACTTTCGCCATTTTCCCTGACATTTCCAGATTTTCCCTGACTTTTCAAAAGTCCCTGACATTTTTCGATTTTCCCTGACTGCGGCAAAGCTGTTTCACATTGGCAAAGATAAAAACTTTTAAATTTTCCACACAGATACCATATTGCCAAAGAGACATAATGGGTCACTAAACCATGAACGAATTTTGACTTGCGAATATAGTTTTCTGAAGGAAAATGACGCATAGAACACGATGCGCACATTACAAACGCGAATAATTAACTCAACAACTGAGAAATGCGCAGTTCAAATCGCTCAACTTATACGCAAATTTAAAACGCCCCGGTTTCGCGCCGCGCCGAATGATGTCATCCGGCACCAATCAGAAGCGGGCACGGGTTTCCACGACGTCAGTCCAATCTCTATCTGCTCTTTGTATATGAGAACAATAATAAAGTCGAAACTATATCTTTTGAATTTAAAACTCGAATCTCATTCATATGTTAGCTGTAATAAAGAAGCAACAATTCCACATTGTAATACGTTTTATTTTAACAAACATCAGAGGAAAATGAGAGAAGACTGCGATATGACTACCGCAGTACATCAACACCGTCAGCTTCCCGCCATTCGGCTGCGTTTGAAATGTCTTGCAATTTTTAGATTTTTCAAAAGCGGTTTTCTCCGCGATTTCGGCTCCATAAAAATGCGGAAAAATCACCACTTTATCTACTCACATAGTACTTACAGAATATTCAATAAAATAAACAAGGTTTAGTGACCCATTCGAATAGTTTCCAGGCAAACTTGTTTACTCTAGACGTCAAATCCACTCTTGAAAGCTGCTAATGGTAAATCACCAATTTTTGCCTGACACTTTCGCCATTTTCCCTGACATTTCCAGGTTTTCCGTAACTTTGTAAATCCCTGTTATCTCCCGATATTCCCTGACTGTGACAAACCTGTTCATATTGGCAAAAATAAACACAGTCACAGTTTGCCACAGTCAGGAAATATCGGGAGATAACAGGGAATTTACAAAAGTTACGGAAAACCTGGAAATGTCAGGGAAAATAGCGAAAACGTCAGGAAAAAATTGGTAAGTTACGATTAGAAGCTTTCAAGAGTGGATTCCGGCGTCTAGAGCAAAAAAGTTTGCCTGGAATCTATTCCAAATTATGTTTCTTTGGCAATATGGTATTTATGTTCATATTGGCAAAGATAAAAACTTTGAGATTTTCCTCATCACGTCCGAATTTTCCGATTTATTCGACCCCACTGTGCGGCGCGCTCCATCCCCCGTTTCGCTCCGTCCTTGCACAGCGGTGCTCCACCTTCCTCTGACTTGACGCTCGTCGCTCCCGTCTCCCGTCCTGTCGGCTGTCGGCGTCCCCGTCCATCCCTAAATAGGTCAGATGCCCGTATCAGTGAATCACTCACCCTCATCCGATCCGCCCCTCTCTCTCACCCTCCGTTCCTTGCCCCCGCCCCACCCCCACCCGCACTCCCACCGCCGCCGGCTCACCCGCTCCCTCTCGCTTCCGTCGCCCGTAGCTTTCAACTCGTCCAGCTCTGACCTACAATCAGCTTTTATCGCTGTCGCATTTTCACTCGGATTCGATATCCAGTCGATTGCCACGAAGAAAGTTTTCAGCTTTCGAATCATTAAAATGCAAAAGTGCACCCCGACGGAGAATTTGTGATTGTTTTGAATTTGATGCATTTCATGGGAAAGTGCACTGAAAAAAGCTCGCCTAAGTTCGGGCCGTATGGAACACGGTGTAGTTTGGTTCGCATAGTGAACATTCGGTCTGCACGGGTAAACATTTTGGAGTGAAATTTTGTGCTGGACTCTATACTGCCTTGCTAAGGAAAAACGCCGTATGAGCCATCAGGCCTTGTCATATTTCCTTTAATAACCAACGAATTTACTGGAAAAATTCTGATTATTTTTCTTCCAATTTTTCAGACAATTTTGTACCCAATTTAATCTAAAATATCGGAAAATTTGAGGAAAAATGCGAATAACTTTTCCAAAAATACAAGTTTTCGGGGAAATTTGGCAACTCTTGAATGTTTATACGACGTTCTTCCTTAGCACGGCAGTATACAGCGCCCATTAACCCGAATGATAAGAATACGGAGCGGAATTTATTTTCTCACGGTGCGCCTTCATTTCTCAAGATACTTCAAGCTCCGCCGTGGAGTTAGTTTAGTTGCTTAACCCAACTTAACCTAACTCTTCTCTTTGTAATATAGGTATTTGAAGGGAGACCGCCTTTACTTACGTTTCAGTTTGGTGCGCCTTAATTGCTAAAGGCGATTAGCCTCGCGAATTCTCAGACATTAGTAATTTTAAACATTTTGAATGAAATTTTACGCCGGAGTCTATGAAGCGCCTTAAACCCCGGATGATATGAACACGGAGCGGAATCTGTTCTCCTTAACACTATTGCGGAGAGGATTACACTTTTTTAGCGGACTTTTGATAGAGCTAATTTCAAGTCGCATTCATATCCTGCCGTGCTAAGGATGAACCGTGTGAACATTCGAGAGTTGCCAAATTTCTCCGGATAAAACATGTATTTTATAGGAAAATTATGCTTCTTTTTCTTGAAATTTTCGGAAAATATTGATTAAATTGCGGGAAAAATTGTCTGAAAGATTGATGGGAAAATGTTAACAATTTTCCCGGTAAATTCGTTATTTCTTGAAGGAGATACGGTAACGTTTGAAGGCTCATACGGCGTTATTCAGGGTGTCTACTAAAACAGGCTGGTCAAAAATAAGTCCTTTTACAGAATTTTTTCAGTACATTCTCAAGAAATTCAGTACCTCCTACAACAGAAAAATTCCGTACTTTTTCAGTAAGTCCATTTGACGAAATTCGAAAATTTAAAAAATTTGAAATTGCGACAAAAATGACAACACATTTAAAAAATTCCGGACCTTTCTGCGGAATTTCCGCACTTTTTCAGTACATCCGGACCGCTCTCAGAAAATCAGTACTATCTCCGGACTTTCCGGAAATTCCGGACTTGTAGACACCCTGTTCTTCCATAGCACGGCAGTCGGCAGTAGTACTCGGGGTTTTTGGGCAATTACATAGAAGGAAGAAAAAGAAAAAGCTGAGAAAGTGATGGTGTTACCTGGACGAACTGGTTGTTCATGTCTTGCCGCTCCTGGAGTGCGACAACGCTAGCAGTGGCGGTAGCGGTGGCGGTCGCAGCAGCAGCCACCATCGCGTTGTTCAGTGCCGACGTCGGGGGGTGGTTGTACTCTCCTCCATATCCACCCACGCCGCTACCCCTGTCAAACAGAAACCGCAAACCAACCCTTATAAATCCATCTCGCACGACTGTGAAAACCACTGGAAATCCACAAATTAATTCATGTTTGCTATGTATGAAGCCACTCAGGACGTCGTTTCCCTCCATAGAGTATATAGAGTCGTAATGTAAGTGGGAGAGCTGGCGCCACTTTTAAGCATTTTCCATGTCCCGAATTCCGAGACTCCTGTGTGACGCCGGGTCACTTTTTCGATACATAATCGATTGTTTGCGATACACGGGTACCCGGCCATCCGATGACAACAACAAAAACAACAAAGGAGATAGGAATTACCACGTATTCCACACCGTCATTTTGGATCGAAAATGTATTGAAAAAGCGACCCGAACTCGGCGCACACCGGGCTCGGAATTCGTCGAGCAGAACATGGCGCCAGCTCTCCCATTTACATTACGACTCTATGTACTCTATGTTTCCCTCACCCATTCGCGGATCCAGCAAATTGGCAACATTGCCTTCTCTCCGTTTAAACCAATGGAAATATATCGATTTTGGAGGGGCCAGGAGCGCTCCGGCAAGAATCGATTATTTAGCATAGGTTTAAATGGAGGGAATCCGGTGTTGCCAAATTGCTGGATCCGCCTCTGCCCTCACCAAAAAACGTAACTCCATTTCAATGTTGCCAAATTTCTCTTGGCAAATGGCATATTCACCAGGAGCATCTTTGATGTTTCTAACTGAAAATCTGACTGAGTTTTCCTCAGATCTCATGCAAAAATCAGATAAATTTTCAACAAAACTTGTGCTGGTATCTTTACTTAAAAAATTAATTGTTTGAGTCAATTTTGCAACCTTGGAATGGAGCTACGCTCCTCCGTCCGGGCCACGACGAATAGGCCGACGATATGTTTTCGCTTCCGTCAGGAAGTCGGTCGCTGCGTCGTTCGGCGTCACCCTACAGATTCTTCATTACATCGAATTGCATCCAAACAATATAAAATCTCTTTCAATGCCATCAACGAGAATGAATCGATTTAAATACATCGCTTTTCTGTGACTTAACAGAACAGCGTCTATCAACAGTAACAGTGCACCAAACAGTCACCGGGGCCGAACCAAGCGCCACGGGTTGGACACCCCGAAAACAGCATCCAACGCGTTCATGCTCGTGTAAAATCATATCGGAAGGGTAGTTCATCCCTAAATCATCAACAGAGGGCGATCGCCGGCTTCATCAACGTCAGGAGCATTATTGATTGGACGTGATTATTTCCCTGCGGCCCTCTCTCCCCCCCCCTCCTCTCGCGATCACCCCTTCACGGCACTTACTATGGCGTCAATTGTTGAATGGGGCTCGTAAAAACTAACCCCTCCCCTCGCGTTGGCCGGTGGCGGGCATCATTGTACGCTATTTACTTTCGTATTGTTCGGCTGCTTCGCCAACTTTGCCTCCTAATGACACCGGATTTGATTTAATAACTTTTAAAGATTTCGCGCGATTTTCGTTCGTTTAATACATGCAGGATTCATTCGTACGCTAACCAAGAGTTAATAATTAACCCTCTGCTCACTTAGTAGGAAGATTGATCTGGAAACGAAGGCCCGTGCAGGCCGTGCTGCCGTGCTAAGGAAAAACGCCGTATAAGCCCTCAGGCGTTGCCAAATTTCCTTTGATAATACGCGAATTTCCTGGTAAACTTATAAATATTATCCTCCCAATTTTTCAGATATCTTTGTTTGCAATTTCACCTAAAGATTCTGAAAATTTTAAGGAAAAATATTCATAACTTTCCTCAAAAATAAACATTTCATCGAAGGAAAATTGACAGATATTTTAGATTAAATTGCGGGGAAAAGTGTCTGAAAGATTTGAGGAAAAATGTTAACAATTTTCCCGCGGTAAATTCGCTATTTATTGAAGGAGATATGGCAACGTTTAAAGGCTCATATGGCGTTCTTCCTAAGCACAGCAGTGTTGACCTCAGGCGTGGAAACCGCGAGTGGGGTCTCAATCGGTTGAAAACTCGGCCATAAGGAAGACACAGACAATAAAGCATGACAATAGATAAGGTTAGCGGCCACCAATGAGAAATGAGGAGCCGTATTCGAGTGTGGTCGATAGCGGAAAAACTAACGCCCCGGATTGCCACATATCGCCCGACAGTCACCCAACACGCAACACCCATGTACTGGTTTTCCATTAATCCATTAATCGAATTTCGGAATCATCGAAAATTCAATGATCGATTACTAATCGAATTGGAATTGAATATATTTATGCTAAAAAGAACTGGGTGCATAGGGATTGCGTATAACCTAGTTCCTTTTAGCATAAATATGTCCAATTTGTATTGTGTGTTTTCCTGAAATCCTGTTTTTCCCTCGGGAAGAAGTGGCTTGGATCCAGAGTCCAGACTTTTAAAAAATTGACGAGAAAAAATACTCTCGTTTAAATCAGATTTTTGCTTGAATCGAGAGCCAAGCCTCTGGGTTCAAGCGGATTTCCACTCGATTCAAGAAAAACTCCGATTGGGACAAGAAAATTTTTCCTAGTAAATTTTTCAAGAGCCTGAAACTCCGGATCTTTTTTTCCAGCGTTCCATAAAATATAGGCTTTTCACGGCTTTCGACTGACATTTTTGGAGATTCTGTGCCGATTTGAAGAAATCTGACTCGACAACTGGAGAGTTTATAATTTTTGATGAATCTGAGGTATACACTGAAAGAAAAAGTCGCTTGGATCTAGAGCCCAGACTCTGAAAAACATTGACAAGAAAAAATACTCGATTCATTCGGAATTTTTGCTTGAATCAAAAGGAAATACGCCTAGATCAAGAGGCTCGACTCTTCGATTCAAGAAAAAATCGTATTGAATCAAGAATATTTTTTCATATCAATGTTATTAAGAGTCTGGACTCTAGACCCAGGTGACTTTCTTTTCTATAGTGTAAGTAATCGTTTGAATACGCTGTTACTCAAAATCTTAAGAATTGATAAATTAATCGAATCGAAAGACACTCGACCGATCGATTCATGAATGGAAAAACTCTATGTGAATGTGACGGTCCCCCAGGCGGGACCCGGGCGGGGTGAGATGGGCAGTTGGGCACGATATGGGCAGCGCGGTTTATAGGATGAGCCACGAATGTCACTTATTATCGGCCTAGGCCAGGATTTGATATCGGTTATTAAAACAACCTTGAGAAACGGCGGCACGGAGCGGCGCCTCGTCATGGATCAGACGTTGTCGTCGCGTCGCCCCGGGAAAATTCCGAGGTATTTTAGCCTTTGCTAACACTCTAAGGCAGACAGTAACAATATACAGTGCGTTCCAAAGTCACACGTCAACTTCTTCAAAATCCTGAAAAAAAAAACTCCGGCCGTGGGAGCCGCAATTACGGGCTGTATAGACATACCGTCCGTTCCGGGCTCAAAGGCCGAAAATTCCGGCTGCTGGATGCGTAGCTTCGATTGCTCCGGGTTCAGAGGCCGAAGTTACGGCTCCAGCAGCCGGAATTTTCGGCCTTTGAGCCCGGAACGGACGGTATGTCGATATAGCCCGTAATTGCGGCTCCCACGGCCGGAGTTTTTTTTTTCAGTGACATTTTAAGGATTAAAATACAACTTGTTTGTAAAAAGAACATGGGCACATGGGAACATGGGTATAGGTTTCCAATATCAGAAATTTTTTTTTAAAAATACTGTGAAATCAGCTCACTTTCAGATGAAGCAATAAAACATTTGCATGCAAATTCTCCATTGAGTAATCTGAGAGAACGGGTTTTTTTTTTGTGATAAATTTTTAATTCTAATGAGTCGAGAATGGCAATGAAAAGTGAAATTGCTAGGAATTTTCTCATTTTCCAAGTTACCCCTAACATTTTTGTTTGCTACGTTGTATTGTTTAGAAGGAAACGATACATGGAAGCACTTGAGAATAGGATTTGCAGACTCTTCGAGATTTATGATCCACGTAGACTTTTTTATAATCTCAGACTTAATTGGTTTCCTGCTTTCTTAATTGTATTATTGAGTGTTTCTGAATTTTGGTATTTAAATTCTTCTATCACTTGTTTATATATTCATTTATCATCTTTTTTAACTGAAGAATTTATTAATTTTTACTCTTAAAATAGAATAAAAGTTAGAGTATTTTTGTTTATTTCTTTATTTTTTTTATTTTATTTATCAATGTTTTGGGATTGCAGAGAGCAGGGCCTCGGGGCTCGCGACGACGACGCGATGTGGCGACCGCGGCGGAAATGGAAATGTCCGAGCCGGAGCCGGTCGTTTGTCGCCAATGTCATTTGGGCGCGGGGATGCGCGGCGCACGTCTGCGCAACTCACTTTATCGCTCCCAACTTAATTACTACCAACTAATTAGAAGATTAGTATTGGTAATTATTGAGCGCGGAATACGAATTACCGAGGAAGCGCATCGAGCACATCTCGCGGCCCACCCATCTCACCCCGGGTGACGAACCTCTGCCACCATTTCTCGCTCCTTCATCCGCTGCGGGCCGATTATTGAAATTGATAGACAAAGCTATAGACAAAGAAGACAAAAGGGCACTGGAAAAAAGAACACATTGGATCTAGAGTCCAGACTCTTAAAACCATCGACAAGAAAAAGTACTCTCGATTCAATCAGAATCTAGCTTAAATCAAGAGCCAAGCCTCTTAATTTAAGCGGATACGTTTTGATTCAAGCAAAAATCCGATTGAATCAAGAGTATTTTTTCTTGTCAATGTTTTCACGAGTCTGGACTCAAGATCCAAAGTGTTTTTTTTTTCCAGTGGGATGTAGAGGGATCGTATTGGAGGAAGCGGGTGGGTTGCGATGGACAAAGGCGGAAAGGAGTAGACTAACTAACGACAACCCATGAGAGACTCTGGCTATGAGTTTTGATTTGCCCATCCATCTTGAGCTTCGTGAGCTCTTAGGGCCCAAAAAGGCAGACGCTGTAAGTAAATGTAAATAAAGAATAATTCGAAAATTAAGTTTTATTTGCAGATTGTAACGAAAACCATACTGAAAATGCATTATTGTGACGTATCTACACAGTTTTACGGCTAATTGTGTGTTATTTTCGAGAAAAATCAACTAGAGTATAGTAAGGTTAGCAGAAAGTGCGGTTGGTGATAACCGTAAAACATCGGCAATGACTCCCCCCCCCCCTCCCCCATCCTAAATAACCAAAACAAAGCGACACCGTTTTTGGGTCCTAATAAGGCCGACATGAAAAGTGGAGGGGCATCATGTCCATACTCTCTCTGTCAAGGTACTCTAGCACGTAGTAAGATCCAAAGATTCTCACCTTGATAAGGTATTCGCTACGGTAGAGACTATGTTGAAACAGTGAACGCTTTGATTCAGAGACACAGCTAGACCTGACCACTTTCGTTTTTACCCTTAAACCGCTGCGCCGGAGGCCCTGATCGCAAACAAAGGGCCGAATTCCGAGTTGCCCGACTTATCGACAGTGGGAGGGATTCTACACGATCCCGACTGGAAGAGTGGTCAATCTGGCAGACGGGAGCGATTATCCTGCGGGTCCTGGGAAGCTGCCATTGGGTTCGGGGCCCTTTCCGGGCCCGGCCAGCCCCTGACGTCACCCGCCGGAGGCTGCCGAATCTCAACGAGAATCAAACGAATCAACATCGCCATCCGATGATGTTGGGCGAAATCGGGCAGTGATTCCCGAGTCTCAGACAGACGCAGCGGGTAGCTCAGGTTGACGGAGAGGGTGGTCTCATCATGGGAGCACGGGATACGGGATCCGGGAGGCAGCCGGGATGAGAGGGCGAGAGGGGGTTGAGGGGGGTGCCACGCGGGAGGGGGAGAAAAGTTGTTTTGTCAAGGGGAGGTGGCGCGGTGGATGGCTGATGTGGTGGCTGTAGCCTTCTGCCAGCGCACCGTCGTCGCACCGCTCAACGTTGTCAAACCGGGGCGGTATCCTTTGCGCCGCCGGCGTTTATCCCAGATTCCCGGCTCGCACATCATTTCCGGAGAGGTTAACCCCGAGGTCTCCTGCCCGGTATCCCCCACCCCCGACGCTGAGACGATCTGAGGTTCTTGCCGCATTTTGCGTCTTAAAAATCTGGGATGTAGACAGAAATCCCTGCCGCAATCTCACATATAGCACCTTAATAGAGAGATTATAGACACAAAGCCCCACACTGGGAGAGAAAAAAAAAAAAAAAAAAAAACACATTGGAGTCATAGTCCAGACTCTTGAAAACATTGACAAGAAAAAATACTCTTGATTCAATCAGATTTATGCTTAAATCAAGAACCAATCCGCTTAATTCAAGAGGCTTGGTTCTTGATTTAAGCAAAAATCTGATTGAATCAAGAGTATTTTTTCTTGTCGATGTTTTTAAGAGTCTGGACTCTGGATCTAATGTTTTTTTTCCAGTGTATGGAGGGCTCAAGGCCCAAAAATGGAGACGCTTTGTTTTGGTTTGTTTAGATTGGGGGGGGGGGGGGGGGGCATTGCCCACTTTCGACGGTTATCACCAACCGCACTTCCTGCCAATCCGACTATATTTATGATGCTATCTCTCGAAAATAGCACAAGATTAGCCGTGAAAATATGTGAATACGTTGTAAAAATACATTTGAGTGAATTTCTCGTTGCCGTAAGCAAGTAAAACTTCATTTCGAGTCCTTTTGTATGTGAACAGTTATTTGCAGCGTTCGCCATTTTCGGGCTCTAGAAACCTATTAAACCTAAGATGAGTGAGCCAAATATAGGTGGTAACCGCAGTGACCATATAAGGGTACTCTAATCTCACACATCGGGAGAATCATACGTTTCGTTTATGAGAGAGAATTATGCCAATATCAAAATATCATTCCACCTCTGAAAATAAGTTTATTTTATTACGCGAGGGAGGAGCACAGAGTGGTGGTAAAATTCATTCGGAGCCGGCAACAAAGCGAGCGGCTCAAATTAATGCTCACACCACTGTTCACTTGGCCCTGCTTTGCGCTATTAAAGCTTTATTGATTTTGCGTCAGTTCGGTTTGGTCGAACCGAAAACCCTGTTCGGTGAGAGCCCCTGTCGAGCACCGGGGGTTCTCGATTACGGGGTCAGCGATACCCGCCAGCGTTCGGAAAACGTCGCGGGATTGGCTCTACAGATGTCAGATGGGGGTGAGATTTACCACATCTCCGCCAGTGGCGTGGTGTGCTTTGCGATGTATCGATTGATCTGCCATTCAAACCCACGGGAATGGATCGATAGACAGGGTATTCGCAGCGAACGCCTTAATAATCGATGGGTCAGTTGCGCTGGTCACAGAACCGTGTTTTGATTCATGATTCTTGTAGATGAGTAGAAAATGATAAGATCTGTCCAAACCGCAACTTTCTACAGCCAATATCATAACCGAGCTATCGCTCTTTGAAAAATTCGGTTTATGACGTTATCCACCGCGGTAGTGACACCCTTGATTCCTTCCGCAAAAATTTTAGTTCCTTATTGCAAAATGCAATCCGGCTGTTCGTTTTAGAAATCAAGGACACTCTCATGCTCAGTTAATTCGGTGGTTTCTGCTTACACCTGAAATGTAAACAATATCAGACACCTGCAAATTCTCTATTGTTCGGTTTTACCGGGTTTTTTTCCAGCGTTGGTCTGCACATCAAAGCATACAGGTGCGCTCGCCAGTGGAATTACATGGATACAGTGCACTGGAAAAAAAAAAAAAAAAAAAAAAAAAAAAAAAAAAAAAAACACATTGGAGTCATAGTCCAGACTCTTGAAAACATGGACAAGAAAAAATACTCTTGATTCAATCAGATTTAAGCTAAAATCAAGAACCAAGCCTCTTAATTTGAGCGGATTTCCTTTTGATTTAAGCTTAAATCTGATTGAATCAAGAGTATTTTTTCTTGTCAAAGTTTTCAAGAGTCTGGACTCTAGATCCAATGTGTTTTTTTTCTAGTAAGGCGAGGCCTGAGGTCTATTATCGATATTTCCCCATTTGAAGCTACGGTAAAGAGTCGATTATTAAGGCTGCGAACACTCTGTTAACCGATCCTTACCCAGGGTTTAAATGGGAGATCGATGTATATACCGCAAAGCACGTCACGCCACTGAACTACATGGACGTAACGTAGGGCGGGGAGGCGAGGGCGAGAATAATTGCAAGTAGTCGGTCGGCGCTGGGCAGGACTAGGTCGACGCGTCGCGACGCCGACGCCGGCGTCGGTACATAACGTCCGTCCGTCGTCACCTCGTGCGAGAAAGTCGCCTGCTCATAGACCGAGAGCTCATGACGATTCGTTCAACCGGAATAATATAAATTTGCCACCCACCTCATTCGAAGCGGATTTTGGTGTGTAAAAAGAAATGGGCGGTCTGGCAGGTCAAACCGGTTGCATTAAGAAAGTTTTAGGCCCCTAAAAAGCCCAAAAATTGCTCGGATTTTGACCGGAAACATATACACTTGAAATTGGGCTCATTTAACGCGGAAAACCTTCCTGATTAAGGATCAGTCGGTCTGGCAGCCGAAATCGGTTGCTTAAGGGCCGCCAGACCGGTTCAAAGTTGGAAAAAAAGTGCTCAAATTTCAACCGGAAACATATACATTTGATATTGGGCTCATTTAACGCGGAAAACCTTCCTGATTAAGGATCAGTCGGTCTGGCAGCCGAAATCGGTTGCTTAAGGGCCGCCAGACCGAACTTTCTCCGGAAATTCTTGATTAATTATATATATATAAGGTGGCCCAGACCTACTATTCCAGGCCTTTTTTCAAGGAAAACTGGTTTTGATGTTTTGAGAAGTGGTCAGTGGAATAGGGAATGGACCAAAAAGAATCCAAATTTCATATATTCAGGACCCCTCACGACCCTTTAGGGGGTATTTTTGGGGGGCCCCCCTTGTAACTAAAAATTGCGTTGAAAAACGTGGTCATTTAAGTTCAATGAGAATGGAGTCCACGCAAAAGTTCAATAAGTATGGAGTAAAAGAATATTCCGTCTCTCAATTTTCAATCAAATTAAAGACCCTCCAAAGAGAGGGGGGGGGGGGGGGGGCTGCGGCTGGTGTTACCGTGCTTGAGCTCCCCACGATGAACACCAGTTTTCTTTCAAATGAACTAACATCCCTGGAAAAGCTGCAATTCTGAGCTATTATAGGGTAACTTTTCATGAAAAACACGATATTTTAGGTTTAAAAGACCTAAGAGGACTCCCCAAGGTCATGCGGGGAAAGGGCGCACTGCGCAAGCCCCGTTTGTCCTCTCCATGTCAAAAGCCTAACCTTAACTGTTCAAGAGAAACACGCATGTTGAGGTTTAAGATTCCCAAAGGGCTTCCCACAGTAGGATGTGTCTTTTTCGCAAAAGTTTCAAATAGTCCCGCTCCACCGGGTTTTCCTGGTGATGCCTGGCATTAGGATCGCCTACTAAAAATTGGAACTTGATTGGACAATTTTTGGACCTACCGGTACACTTAAAACGCAATTTCTGCACTAAAAACAGCATTAATCATTGTTAGTTTATCGGTCGTTGTAGACTTTCCAGCTTGTTCTGTTTATTTTTTCTATTTACGTGAATCCGCAGCAAAAGTCTCTAGCATACGGGCTGGTATCATTGGTATTTACGTGTTAAATATGTCTCATAAGATGAGAGAGGAAGATCCTCTCAGGGGAGGATATTGTGTCAAATCTTTCCGTAAACTCATCTTTTTTGATAAAAAGTATTATCTTAAAGAGATAAAGATTATGATAATATCATGCTCCTGCTCTGTTCTATGTTAGGTATGTAAAACAAGTTTCACACTAAGGACAACTCTTGTGGTATTAAGTGCGGCAATTGCATTTTAGGTGTGCCTCAGCCCACCGCGTGAGAGGGCAATTGCTATTCCGAGACCAAATCTGTTTCAATATTTTTAAGCTACGCAAAAATTAGTGACACGTGTAAGACCATGATGTTTCTTCAGACTTTCAATTCGCCAATAGGGAGGGCAAACTTCGAAAAAATGGATGTCTGCTGTTAAAATCCGGTTTTTGAGGTCATTTCATCCGCCGCCGTTCGAGAGGTAGGTAATCATTTAAGACCAGATACGAGTATCTTAAAATATTTTACTCTGCACCGGAGTTAAATGATGAAAAATAATGGGTGTCGATAGTATCTACAGCTTCCACGTAAACACTTGTCCAATCGGCAAAGACCGTAAGAATGCGGGTTCCTCAAATTAAAGCGCGAGAACTTTCCCCCGTTTGCGGCATCATGTGACCTTGCTGTGAGGGACTCCAATTTTTTTACAGTCCTTCACATTAAATAATACCGATCCAGGGGATGCTGCTTAAGAAATTCCATTATTCACCCTGCTGTCGTTAGATAAGAGCCATACCCTACTGCAGGGACGTCATCTCAGGCTGGTCATACAGACCAATAGGTCGACTTAATAGTATCATGAGAGGCACATAAACCCACGATTAAATACAACCCAAATTTGTTTTCGATTCTTCGCTTTATATGTAAACTTAGGAAAATATAATAAGATACTTTGTAGTCGTTCCGATTAAGAAGAGGAGATTGGAGAAGAGAGAAAAAATCGCAAGAACTCCCCATTTTCGTCAATTTTCACCGCCATACCGGTACAGAACCAGCTGAGAAAAAAAGTTCAGTCGTGTGAACGGTGTTCACACGACCGTGTTCACCGGCAGTATTTTTCGGTTCATGTAACCGCTCTCTTGGTTCTGCGAACCGCATCCTCAGTTCATGCAACCGAGTTTTTTCGTTAGTTCTGTTCGGTGTGGGTGCTCGGTTGCATGAACGGAGGATACGGTTCTCAGGACCGGGAGGGCTACAGCACCGAACAATACGGCCGATATTGAACACCGTACGTTTGGTTCATATGACCGACGTTTTTCACTCAGCTAGTTTTGGTTTTTTGGTTTATTAATTTATTTATCTATTTTTTTTTTAAATCTTTGGACCTATGGATCCAAATTTGCATTTAAAGTGTATCGGTAGGTCCAAAAATTGTCCAATCAAGTTCCAATTTTTAGTAGGCGATCCTAATGCCAGGCATCACCAGGAAAACCCGGTGGAGCGGGACTATTTGAAACTTTTGCGAAAAAGACACATCCTACTGTGGGAAGCCCTTTGGGAATCTTAAACCTCAACATGCGTGTTTCTCTTGAACAGTTAAGGTTAGGCTTTTGACATGGAGAGGACAAACGGGGCTTGCGCAGTGCGCCCTTTCCCCGCATGACCTTGGGGAGTCCTCTTAGGTCTTTTAAACCTAAAATATCGTGTTTTTCATGAAAAGTTACCCTATAATAGCTCAGAATTGCAGCTTTTCCAGGGATGTTAGTTCATTTGAAAGAAAACTGGTGTTCATCGTGGGGAGCTCAAGCACGGTAACACCAGCCGCAGCCCCCCCCCCCCCCCTCTCTTTGGAGGGTCTTTAATTTGATTGAAAATTGAGAGACGGAATATTCTTTTACTCCATACTTATTGAACTTTTGCGTGGACTCCATTCTCATTGAACTTAAATGACCACGTTTTTCAACGCAATTTTTAGTTACAAGGGGGGCCCCCCAAAAATACCCCCTAAAGGGTCGTGAGGGGTCCTGAATATATGAAATTTGGATTCTTTTTGGTCCATTCCCTATTCCACTGACCACTTCTCAAAACATCAAAACCAGTTTTCCTTGAAAAAAGGCCTGGAATAGTAGGTCTGGGCCACCTTATATATATATATAATTAATCAAGAATTTCCGGAGAAAGTTCGGTCTGGCGGCCCTTAAGCAACCGATTTCGGCTGCCAGACCGACTGATCCTTAATCAGGAAGGTTTTCCGCGTTAAATGAGCCCAATTTCAAGTGTATATGTTTCCGGTCAAAATCCGAGCAATTTTTGGGCTTTTTAGGGGCCTAAAACTTTCTTAATGCAACCGGTTTGACCTGCCAGACCGCCCATTTCTTTTTACACACCAAAATCCGCTTCGAATGAGGTGGGTGGCAAATTTATATTATTCCGGTTGAACGAATCGTCATGAGCTCTCGGTCTATCATGTCAAGGCGGCCGACTTACTTTCCGACGCTCTCCTTCGTATTTCGCACGTGCGCGCACTCCCACCAACCCCTCCCCCACCCCCGATCCCTAGCTATCAGCTCCCCGTCACTTGAGTGTGGAATCCATCGCGAGTATGGTACATATCTCCGCAAGTTTCGTAAACTAGGGCACTCATATTGTTACACTTGTAATACCACGAAAAAGTACGCTAAAATCCACCACTTTTCCTCTCGCCCTGGAAAATGTGCCTTCTGTTCCGTCATATATCGAAAAAAATGCCTCTATCATGAAAATATACATATAATGAATAGTGTGAGTGTGGAATCCATCGGTATGGTGCATATCTCCGCAAGTTTCGTAAACTAGGGCACTCATATTGTTTCACTTGTAATACCACGAAAAAGTACGCTAAAATCCATCAATTTTCCAGGGTTGCCACAAAATTTGGAAAAAGAAATTCCCTGACATTTCCCAGATTTCCCTGACACGTTTTGGTGAAATTCCCTGACAGTCAAAGATAGGGCAAATGGTTAAGAAGACACAATTGAAAATAGTTTTCAGGCGAAACTTGTAGTTCGAAACCTTAAACCCATTTAAGAAAGCAAATAAAGGAGATTCGACGAATTTTCCCTGACATTTTCGTCATTATCCCTGACTTTCCCGGTTTTCCCTGACTTTTTAAAATTCCCTGACATTTCCCGGTATTCCCTTACTGTGGCAACCCTGATTTTCCTTTCACCCTGGAGAATGTGCCTTCTGTTCCGTCATAGGTCGAAAAAAATGCCCCTATAATGAAAATATACCTAAAATGAATATTGTGACAACGTCCCGCATATCACAATACATACACCTCTTATGTTTTTGAAGGGAGGGGCTAGGGGGAAAAGGGGAGAAACACTAAAGCCACCCCTGAAAAATCTCGAAACAGTCGTTAAAATCAAAACATTCTAAGGACACTGAATCCGATTCAACGCCAAAGGACCCCTCTTCTCCATACTTTTTAATTAATCATGATTTCTGACACGCAGCTCACCGTAATTGTCTTAACCTTTCGACTTGAGCCATCAAAGTCGTCGACCAAAACAATGCCGTATCTCTCTGGTTGTTGTCATGAGTTCTTACGACTTCGAGCCACCATCACCTCTTTCAGTTTCCTCAAACGCACTTGAGTTGGAAAACAAAAACACCTCTCAGTGGCGTGGCGTGAATTGCGAAGTATCGATTGTTATGCCATTTAAACCTATGGTAAAGAATCGATTATCAAGGTGTTCGCTGCGAACACCCTGTCTATCGATCCTTTTCCATAGGTTTAAATGGCATAACAATCGATACTTCGCGAAGCACGCCTCGCTACTGACAACTCTATGATACACTAATGAATTATACGTGATTAGTTAAACGTCCGGAAAACCAGAGCGGGAGTCAGAGACGTGTGGAAAAGTCACCGAGTCAGCTTTGCTTTTGAGTGCGCGCATTGACTGGGAGGGGGAGGGGGGAGGTGCTCGGTGCCAAAGCCCGAGTGGAAAACAAGAGTTCATGCTAACAGGTGTCCTTTTAATAAGATTCATCGCTCGGCGTTCGCAATTCATTCCTTTGTGAGTGGAGTAAACATCGATGGTGTGCCACTCTGCACGTCTTCCCGTCCTAAGGAAAAACGGCGTATGAGCCTTCCGATGATGCCGAATTTCATTGAATAATGAAAACGAAATTCGTGGGAAACTTGTGAAAAATTGTCTTCCGATTTCTCAGACATTTACATTCGCAATCCGATCTCAAGTATCTGAAAATTTCAAAGGAAAATATGCATAACTTCCCTCAAAATACGATGGTATTAGAATAGTGCTGGGTCCACCTTACTTTACAGGGCCGGATTAAGGAGATGGCCACGTGGGCCGCGGCCCATGGCGGCAAATTTAGGGGCGGCAATTTTTTTAATTGTAGGTATCGAAAAAAGAGGAGAAAAAAATCGGATTCAGAAAATAAATTACAAAACGAGAAATGGCGACAAAATCTCTCATTTTCCTGAGGGTTAAAAAGTATGTAATTTCTAATTTTGTCGTTTTTCGGTGATACAAGAGACAACACCTTTAATATGGTCAGAGTTAAAAGATAGAAATCAAACACGCCAATTTGACCTGGAACGGAGCGGCCGCGGCGGTCGGCATGAAACGCATAGCGCCTACAAGACTTCATGAATACTTCACGCATTGCGTCAAACACAGTGCGGTCAGCAGCGATCGGCGTGAAGCGCATATCGCCTACAAGACTGCATGAATACTTCACGCATTGCGTCAAACACAGTTCGTCCAGATCCAGAAGCGGTCGGTGTGAAACGCACAGCGCCTATTTGACTGTATGCGTACTTCACGCATTGCGTCAAACACAGTGTGGTCAGTTTGTTCTTTCATAATTTTTTCGTTCATTATTATTTTACTCTATATAAAGCTGCTGTTCCCACTCACTATGCCCCCCCTAGATAAAAATTGGCCGAAGCGATTTCCTTTAAAATTGGTACACGCTCAGCTATTGTAATGAGGAGTTGATTAAAATTATTCCCACTCAAATCCGCTGCTTAGGACGCCCGCAAGAGCGAAAAGTTGTTTCTCCATATAGTATTACATTGGAGATACGCGGTTGTTTACGCGCATCGCGCCGAACAGGTTCAATCCTGTTGCGTGACGTCACTGCCTTATAGACGAAATATAAGGTTTTAGGCGGTATTTTTCAACGGATTTTTGTGGAAATTGGTAAGCGGGGGTATTTTTCAACGGGGATCTCGAATTTTTGGTCGGATTTTCAAAATCTCAAAATCCAAGATGGCGGCCGTGGCCTAAAATGCTAAGTCGGCTCCTGTTCGATCGATTTTCGTGAAACTCGGTATCCGGGGGTACTTTTCGACGGGAAACTCGAATTTTTGGTTAGATTTTCAAAATTTCAAAATCCAAGATGGCGGCCGTGGCCTAAAATGCTAAGTCGGCTCCTGTTCGATCGATTTTCGTGAAACTCGGTATCCGGGGGTACTTTTCGACGGGAAACTCGAATTTTTGGTCAGATTTTCAAAATCTCAAAATCCAAGATGGCGGACGTGGCCTAAAATGCTAAGTCGGCTCCTGTTCGATCGATTTTCGTGAAACTCGGTATCGGGGGTACTTTTCGACGGGAACTCGAATTTTTGGTCGGATTTTCAAATCTCAAAATCCAAGATGGCGGACGTGGCCTAAAATGCTAAGTCGGCTCCTGTTCGATCGATTTTCGTGAAACTCGGTATTAGGAGGTGTATTTCGACGGGAAATTAGAATTTTAGGTCCGATTTTCAAAATTCAAAATCAAAAATGGCGAACGTGGTCTAAATTGTTATCTCGGCTTCCGATCCATCGATTTTTGTGAAATTCGGTATTAGGAGGTGTATTTCGACGGAAAAGTCGCATTTTTGGTCAGATTTTCAACATTTCCAAATCCAAGATGGCGGCCCCGCACGAAAACGCGGTCCGGACTCCTAGAACATCAATTTCTGTAAAACTTGGTGAAAAAGAAGATTAAGACATAGATGTTGTCTCCTCATCAATGTTAAAAACTGTGCGGGGCAGGTGGCGGCTCGCGGAGCGAGTCGCAAGTTCGTCGCGAAGCGTAGAACTGGGGTCCAGGGGCACTCCCCGGCTAGACGTGTCAGCTCGCAAAGCGAGCTAATCACGACTAGTTTCTTATAAATGTGGGGCCTTGTTCACACAGAGATAAGTTCATGGAACTTAACTTTCGCGCAAAGTTCCGTGAACTTTTGCTGGTAATGTTGACAGGGCTTCGCAAAAATGTGTTCAACACGAATAAACGCGCCTTATGCACCCCTCCCCGTTGCACGTTCACTTGATGGTTCTTATTGATGTTTCAAAACGAATGAGAAGGGGGCGGCAAAATACAGGCGGCCCACGGGCGGCAAGTAGGTGAATCCGGCCCTGCTACTTTAAGGGGAAAGGAAGGCCAAAAATTTCAAACATTTTCAATTAGAGTCAATTTTTTTAAAACTTTTTGGTCTTGCTTCCCCGCAAAATAGTGGGGATCCAGCACTGTTTTACCACCTTGTTCCGTACAGTTTGGGTCACATTATTTTTTTAGTGTTTTTTCCTTGCTTCCCTCAAAAATAAATGTACACATTCTTGCAGCCTTGTGAATCTTATCATTTAATAATTTAATTTATTAAAAAATTGACTGAACCCCTTTGCGAGATACTTAAATAATTTCAATATACGGAAGTACCTTCCGCTCGTATTAGATTCTGCGCTAATCTTTAAAAAATAAGGAAACTTTTGCAGGAGGTGCTCTAATGAAGGACTTAACCCCTATTGATTTTGAAAGTGCCAATTAATCATAATTGTTATTTTCTTATGAAGCATTTTATTCCGATTAGAATACATAAAGCCGGTAAATTTATGCCTCTAATTATGATATAATGCGTATCATTTGTGCGGTGAATTTCATTCATACCTCAAATCATCTAAGCTAATGCAGGCTATACGCTTCATAAAACGTCATATTTACGATGTAAACATGTGTAATTACCAACTGGATGATGTTTACTTTTTTAATAGACCATTTTTTTTATTGAATTTGACTCGGCGGAAACTGTTGTAGCTCATTAAATAGGTAATTAAAGAGCACAAGATTTAATTTTAGGTCGTTCGTTAGAGGAAACCGAACGGAGAAAAATCGATTAGACATTTAACATGAACTCCAGTTTTACGAGACATTTTCGCATAGTATTGTTTGTATGTGCTTGTATGTGCGCTGGATGGAAGGACGGATCAAGCTATCAGGGAAAGGAACACCTTAGCAAGGAAGGCTATAGCGATTTTAAATGGAATCCTCTGGGATCAGCGGATTTCCAAAGATAACAAGAGGAGGATATACAACGCTGTAGTCAAAAGTATATTAACATACGGATGTGAAGTTTGGCAGCTGAAGAAACGGACACAGGATATGCTAAGAGCAACGGAGATGGATTTCTGGAGAAGGTCAGCAGGAATTTCTAGGAGAGATCGGGTCCGTAATGATAGAGTGCGTCAGATAATGGAAGTCGAAAATGACATCGTGTTCGACGTCATGACCAAACAACTTGTTTGGTATGGTCATGTCAATAGGATGACGGAAGAGAGGCTGCCAAAAAAGATGCTTGATTGGGTTCCTCCTGGGAGGAGACGTAGGGGACGCCCAGTGAGAGGTTGGCGACAGGGGGTGTTAAATGAGATAAGAGATTGTCAACTCCCTGATGACCTGTGGGAAGACCGAGCTTTGTGGCGATTAGGCGTCGCACAGCGCCAAAGAGCGCTATAAAAGCGACTCATATATATATATTGTTTGTATGTCACCACTCATCAATCTTTGCAATTGGTGAAAATGTAATCTTTATTCCCGTTTGTGACACTGTGGAGGCCTAAAATACGGCAACTAATTAGAAATGGATTCACATTGTCTTAATTCTCAGTAGAAAGGGACTTTAGCGTATCTCAGGGATGAATCCCTGACTCACCAGCAACTTGTCACCTTGTGTCACCATGACCAGACAAAAAGCTCCCTGTTCGCAGCGACATTTCGAATAGAGAGAAACCCCGACCAAAGTCAAAAGTCCCTGACTCTTTCCGCAGTGAACTTTTGAGAACTCGGCATCCACACTGCAAAAAGATCGAGACATCGCGAACCGCGTCGAGACGATCCAATTCCGAGTGCAGAGCGTGCAACGCTTCGACTAGAAACACTAACTTGAATAATCTAATTGCCCGTGTAATCGTTGGCAAACTTTCGATGCTCCGCGCGCCCAGTTTTTGGCAAACTTTCTTACTCGGCAGCCGTGACTCCCGCCTCCCCCCGCTGCGCTGACACTGTCGGGAATACGTGAGCAATGGGGACCTCTCGTTGGTTGACAAGGGCTCCTTGGTGGATGTTCGATGCACGCCCCGATTAACCCGACTTGGATGCCGGTGGCGTGGCGTATTTTGCGAAAAATCGATTCATCTGCCATTTGAACCTATAGGGAAAAGGATCGATAAACAGGGCGTTCGCATCCAACACCTTAAGAATCGATTGTTTACCATAGCTTCAAGCGGGGAAATATCGATAATCGATCATTCATTTCCGCCACTGTGGATGTCTGTCGTTTCCAAAAAGTGACCTAGCTTCTTACAAAGGTGAAAGCAGGAGTGTCGGTGCATCTTCTCTACGTGAATCGAACACCCTTTCACTCGACTCATACCTGCATTGTAGATATCACACGTCTCAAGAAGAAGAAAAAAATCTGAAAACGCTGGGTGTTGAATGGGTGCGTGTCGTAATTCATGTTTACCGCCAGGTCTAAAATTTACCTTTAGTTTTTGCCTAAACCCACCAGTTTTCCGTAAAAGTGAGATTTTCCTTTGAGCACCCAGTTTTTAATCGGGGAAAAATCTACTTTTTGGAAAATTTATGCGCAAAGAGAAATTTTTTTAGGCCAATTCAGGACTTGGCTCTTAAAACTCCTGTAGAATAGACAAATCAACCCCTAGGTAAAACGCTCAAAACTTAACAATCGGACTGCGATACACAAATTACACAAATTCCGAGGTTTAAAGAATAACGGTAAAGCATGGAAAACATCGTCCGAATATACGAACACAACAGGAAGAGACTAAACTTGTCTCGTCTACCCATGTTTTAATCTCTTCCTATTGTTTAGAAAATATTTTACCCTGTTTCCATCTTCACCTAGTTGAAAGTAATTTTTTACATTTTTTTTTTTTTTACTTCTTATTTTCAGCTGAGTGCATTTATCCTTCGAGAAGGCAAGAGGACATATGAATCAACGAATTCACCGAAAGGTCTAAAATGCGCAGGTTAAGTAAGGGGGCAAGTGGCGGAGGGGGGATGGTGGGGGGGGGGAGGCAGAAAGACAAAGCTTACACGATCATAATCGACTGATTGTGGGGTAAGGAAAGTTAAAGCGCGTATTCGCGTGCCTGATTCCCTGCACGTAGCGTGAGAGTGCATTCTTTACGATTGTGACAATTTGCTCTATCAATTCCTTGCAACTGGTTCGCTCTAATTACGCTTGCGCCCCGACCCGCCGCACAGTGGACCGGGTCAATCGGAAAGGTCGGGCATGAAATTTTTGACTAAAACTGCAAATTTTAATGTTTACTTCGTCGAATTTTAAATGGAGATGTTGCATGTTTGAGGAATTTGCGATTTGACTGTTGATTCTTATGTAAAAGTTCGCAAGAAACACAACGGTGCCACTGGTTTTCTGTGAAATCAACTCCCAAGCTCAAGCAAAGCTCTCAAGTTGAGGCCAAAATGGAGGGGATATCCCGCCCTACCCTGAGAGTCCACCTCTACATCATGACAAACACTCCATGCAAAGATAGGGAGCAAATACATTGACAGGGCTGCCACTTTATTTGGAGACTCCAAAACTGAAAACACGGCAACCCTGCTAATGTATTTGCTCCCTATCTTTGCATGGAGAGTTTGTTTTGATGTAGAGGTGGACTCTCAGGGTAGGGTGGGATATCCCCTCCATTTTGGCCTCAACTTGAGAGCTTTTTTTGAGCTTGGGAGTTGATTTCAGAGAAAACCAGTGGCGCCATCGTGTTTCTCGCGAACTTTACACACAAGAATAAATAGTCAAATCGCAAATTTCTCACACATGCAACATCTCCATACCAAGGGGTGCATCAAGAAGAAAATTTCACGAGAAAACCAATGGAACCACTTTCAGAACCTCATAGTGTTGTATAAACTGAGTTATAGGCGTTTAAAGTTTCCAAATTTATTGACTCGATCCCGTGTGCGGCGAACCTGGGTCCCGGTCGCGGGTCTTTTGCCTCTCTCTCGACCTTACGTCACGACCCGCCACGTGTCCGGCGGCCTGCACCGCTGCGATAACGAGGAGAGCAGTAAGTGCATTTCTGTTTGCGCCATGATTAGCACATGCTTTTATGAGTCTCGAGGTTCATCCCAGCGGGCCGATTATTGAAATTTTGTGTTTGTCAGGCGGACAGAGATGACATAGGTTAAAAGGCGGAGCGTGATTGGTCGGCTATGTCTTATCGCTGCTTTGTCGTGCCTTTGTCAGGTGGAATGATCGACATACTGTCGGAAACTTAAAAGATACCGATAGCTTGTCGAGAGGTCAACCCGACATAGGCACGACAAAGCAGCGATAAGACATAGCCGACCAATCACGCTCCGCCTTTTAACCTATGTCATCTATGTCCGCCTGACAAACACAAAATTTCAATAATCGGCCCGCAGCATGGACTTACTGCTCTCTTCGCTATCACGGCAGACCGGTATCGTTGTGGTCCTTCCTCGTTGAGCTTGACGTCAACGTGACGTGGACGTGACGCCACCCCCGTATACTGCCGTGCTAAAGAAAAACGCCGTATGAACCTCCAGGCGTTGCCAAATTTCGATTGATAAAACACGAATTTCCTGATGAAATTATGAATGTTTTTCTTCCAATTTTTCAGATAATATTGTTCACAATTTCACCCAAAGTTCCTGAAAATTTCAAGGAAAAATATTCATAAATTTCCTTAAAAATGATCATTTTACTGAAGGAAATTTGGCAACCCTCGAATGTTCATACGGCGTTTTTTCCTTAGCACGGCAGTATACCACCGAGGATCTTACGTCGCCGAAAGCCCCATATTCCTCCGCTACCTGACAACATTATTATGTTGACGATTTCTCCCAAGTGTACTGTCTTGGTTCAACTAACGAGGGGAACCAATAACGTTGAGGACACCATGAATATATACGTACGGAGGGACGAGCGAAGCGGAATTCCATGGGTGAAAAAAGAGGTATCTCGACGAAAATAACAGCAAAACAATTACCTGAAACAAAGGAGAGGGAAATAATTATTAGTTTACAATATGACCAAAAATATTATGTGATAGGAGGTGAGATATGTCGCAAAACTTTTGCGATTAACTTCTACACAAATTACACAATTTAATAAAACATGTTCGAAGACAAGCCCTCGCAGAGCCAGTGGCGAGTTTACAGTATGGCAACACTGTATTCTCTTATTTACATCCATTAAAATGTCGATTTAGGTGAAGATTCGATTAAAAGAATCGATTACAGAATCGATGGAAGAACCGAACTCTCAAGAATCCGCACTACGCCGGCCGAGCAGTGGTGTGGCGTGAATGATTGACTATCGATATTTCCCCATTTGAATCCGTGGTAAAGAATCGATTATTGAGGTGTCCGTTGCGAACACCCTGTTTATCGATCCTTTTCCATTGGTTCAATGACAAATCAATCGATAAATCACAAAGCACGCCACGCCACTGACGCCGAGCCGAAGGTGGCACGCAGTTTTCGGTTCAGGTAAGTTTACGAAGTTTACGTTTGCCACAGTGGCGAAGTGTGACTGGTCGATTATTAATGTTTTCCCATTTGAAGCGATGGTAAAGGATCGATTATTAGGGTGTTCCCTGCGAGCACCCTGTTTAACGATCCTTTGCCACAGGTTTAAGTGGCAGATCAATCAATATATCGTGAGGCACGCCACGCCACCGACTTTGCTAAACTATTCATATTATTCACCAAAGGCCTAGGTTATCCGAACCGAGGTTAGATATGAAGACCGGACCAAAAACATCGGTGTTGCATATCATAGAGTACACGAGGGTCGTACTAGGAATGGAAGAAGTAGCGCCACTTTAAGCATTTTCCAGTCACCGAATTTCGCGACTCCTGATGAGCGATACCGGTTCACCATTTCGATACATAATTTATTGTTTTTGATACACGGGTACTCGGCTGGCGATAGGCCGATATAAACAAGGATACATCGTCATTTTAGATCGAAAATGTATCGAAAAGGGGACCGAATCTCGGCGCACACTGGGTTCGGAACTCGTCGACCTGAACATGACCCCAACTCACTTGATTACATTCCGACTCTATGCACTGCATGTTGCATCCGCACCCAAGTTTAGCCTTCATGAAACATGACGTCAAAACAATTTGCTTCGTATGGACTAGTGTTCATTTTTGGGCCTCTGCATTACCCAGAGGCTGTATGCTGTACATAGAGGCTAGGATATTGAGCTCGTTAAAAGCGCGGAATGGAGCGTTTTCGCGCCTCGGCGGTATCCAAAATGTAACGGCGCGGACACCGGACAGGGAACGAAAATGCACCGACAGTGAAATTTGTAGAAAGTTGAAGGATTTCACCGGTGCAGCGGGGCCGGGGGCCGGCGTGATGCGATGCCGCGGTGCGCGGAGGTGGGGGGGGGGGGGGGACGAACGGGCCGGCCGGGCACAGATCGATTCGTTGACGAGTCTATCCTCGCTGCCGGTGAATGGTGAGGCATTGTTGCCAACTGAAAATCCATCTCACCAGGAGAAAACCCTATCCCAAGCTCACGTCGATAAGGAGGATTTCGTTTCCGGGATTTTCCACTCATTGTTGAAATTGATGGACAAACGGATGGACAAAAAAGACATAGGGAATGTGCGGAGCGATTCTATTGGTTGAAATGGGTGGTTCCTATAGACTAAACGAAAAAATGATGGACTAACTATGGGGTCGCTCGTGGGGATGCCGCTGCGTTTCCGGAACTTGACTTTTCCGGAAAACTTTGATGACGAGGCTCGATGAAAGGAACGAAACCCTCTAAAAAGTAGAGACGTTCCTCCTGTTTAACATCCTATCGGAAAAGATCGATCCTTTGAGGGTCAAGGTGCTCACAAGAATCGATATATTGTAGCATAGGTTTAAATTGAGGCATCCGATTGGTTGCAAATTGCTCGATCCGTCTCGCTGGTGAAAGCAATCAAGCTTAAACATTATGAGACGTTCTCATTTTGATCGCTTACTGGACGCCTTTGGGTCTTGAATTTTTTGGTGCCCGAGCGACGGATAAAAAATCCATGTGGGGGCCCCGGCCCAGGTCACTTTAGTTACCACCGGTGGCCGATGGTTCCGGGTCCAACTCGAGGATTTACATAATGGATCGCTATGCTCGGATACGCGCTTATACTAGTATGCGTCCCTCCCACATACTCCTCCCAAGACACCCACCACCTGTGGAGGCAAAGCGACTTGTTACCTCACTCCTGCGTTGTCACGATCAGCCCGAGATGATCGGTTAATGAACTGCATTAACGACGTGATCCGACTAAGATATCGGCGGATTAATCGCTGGTGTGAGCCAAATTCAATTTTCCACCAATGCTCGGCCCTCAGGTCACGAGCTCACTGTCTGGGTCTCCGAAAAACAAGCAACGCCTCATGCAGAACCCATAAATCATCCATTTGAAGTGAATCCAAGGGCTCAAAATTGACAACTTTAGGGGCACTAGACGGTTCTTCTTGCAGCTGAGTAACCTATATCGACGATGAAACTACCAGTGCCAGACCACGTATCTCGGTCTGCGACACCGTAGACTTCCTGTCATACTTTACTTTTTTTGGTAGAAAACTACTCGGCGTCAATCCTTTAAAACGTCTGTGATTTAACCTCTTCGTCTTCGTGTGACGAAAAATCTGTTACATTTTCAAGAGATGATATTGGTTTGTTCTCCTTCACGAAAGTAATATGGGAGCGGAGATTTTTAAACAACGCAAACGAGATACGTGGTCTGGTAGTTTCACCGTCGATAATGCCCTTAAGTTATCGACCGAGGAAAATTTTGTACAGTTCGTAACATGAACAGTTCGAAGGTAGGGACACATTATTCCCTCGAACCAGTAGAGGATTTTTTCGTCCGCTTAGCTGAAAAGGATCCGACCAGCGGCCTGATTATTTTAAGTGATAGACAAAGAAAAAAAGGAGGGGATGGAGTGATCCTACTGGTGGAAGCATGTAGTTGCAATGGACAAAGGAGGTAGGTAATAAACTGGACTGCATTTTGCAATTAGGGAAACCCAGCTCATTCGTAAAAACAATTATATTCATAGGGAAACTAATAGTACGTACGTTGTTTCTAAACCGAGCCAGAAATTGTAGTTCCTACTGGCAAAATGTATTCTAACCAACTAACGGCAACCCTCAACAGATCCTATAGTTAGTTCATCTTTACCCTTTAGTCTATTACAAACACCCGTTTGAACCGAGAGGATGGTTCCATTTCGCTGGTCACTTCGTGTTCTTTATCTATGGCTATGTCTATCAATTTCCATAATCAGCGGGCTGTAAAAAAGGCGGAAGGGGGCCGACTGAGCGAGTAAGGCGCGGAGCGGGAACTTGGACGAGGACGTGATATATACGCGAAGACGTGAACGCGGGCGAAATCAGATAAATCGCGCCCGAATTCCCGAAATCGGGATTCGGCTCATCATCGAAACCGACCGGTCCCGGTCGGGCGCGATCCGGTTCCAGCGCCCGGCCTGCACGCTTCCACCGTTCTGCCGCACTCAGAAAAAACGCCATATAAACATTCGAATGTTGCAAAATGTATTCTTAAAGATACTTGTTCTTGAGGGAAGTTATGAAGATTTTTCATTGAAATTTTCGAACTTTTTAGATTAAAATACGAACAAAATTCGCTGAAAATATGGAAGAAAAATACTTACAAACTTTCTCGGAAATTTGAGATGTGTTGAAGGAAGGTTGCCAACGTCTAGAAGCTCATACGACGTTTCTTTCTCGTTAGAACGGCAGCGTTGGGTCGTTGGGTGCCACATTCCGGCCACGCACCTTCGATTCTTCACTGTTCTCTATTAATATAAGTATCAGGTGGCGTGGCGCGCTTTGCGATATATCGACTGATTTTCCATTTAAACCTATGGAGAAAAATCGATGAACAGGGAAATCGCAAAGAATACCTTCAGAATCGATTCTTCACCGTGGCTTCAAAATGGAGAAGTATCGAAGCATGGGGAAAAATCGATCATTCATGCCTCACCACTGAAAATCTACGTCACGCCAAGTATCGCACCGTCAACGCCCGGCGCCGTCCGAATTTTCGACCACCATCAGTGGTGAATGGTCGACTATCGATAAATTCCCATTTAAAGTCATGTTAAAGAATTGATTATGAAGGTGTTGTTGCGAACACCCTGTTTGTCGATCCTTTTCCATACGTTTAAGCGGAGTCTCCACCAATAAATCTCAAAGCACGCCACGCCATTGACCGCTTGATTCATTTTGGATGGATGAACCGGTTTCAAACGTGCCACGACAAGTTCGTCATATTCCATGCCCGCACGATGCCGCTGAGATTATGCAATTTCCCAAGTATTTAAATACATCTTTTGCGGGTGGGCTTAAGTCCATTGAAACGTTCTTCCCTGGCACGACAGTGTTGGTGTCTACTAAAACAGACTGACCAAAATTCAGTGCTTTTACAGTACTTTTTCAGTACAATTCCAAGAAATTCCGTACCTTCTGAACAGAGAAATTCTGAACTTTTTCAGTACCTCAAATTGACGAAATTCGAAAAATTTCGAAAATTTGAATTTCTTTCTCAAATTATGATAAAAATGACAAGAAATGAAAAAACTTCCGGACCTTCTTGCGGAATTTCCGCACTTTTTCAGTACTTCCGGATCGCTCTTAAAAAATCAAGACTATTTCCGGAAATCCGGACTTGTAGACACCCTGCTTTTTCTCCCCAAGATATTCAACTTTCGACAGAGTCTTTGGGGATGGAAGGCCATTCTTGCCAATGCCGAGGTGGAAATTGAGTAGGGATACGAAAGATAATATATTTGGGGAGATATTGAAAGAACAAGTTGTGATGATGGAAAAGGCGCCCTGCCAGAAAGTAGGAGAGCGAAGAGAAACTTTCCCGGAACGTGCCCTTATCAAAAACAGGAGACGCGACGGATCCTCAGAGCCCACTTCTTTCGATGGAAGTTGCGAGGCAGGACGAAACGGAAACAGTCCAGAAATACTCTCCATGTCGGCCATCGAAAAGGAGAAAAAACCGGGGAAAATCAAGAATGAGTAGGTTCCATCGGACTTTTTCCGCCCTTCTCGCCCATACGGCCATCGTGATTTCGAGAGTTGCCAGCTCGTCCTGAAAAATCAGTACTTTCCTCACTTCTAGCCCGTATAAAATATCCCAATTACATTGCACAATCTAGCAACCTTCATTCGAAACTTTGTATTCGCGTATTATAATCCTCATGCTGCTCGTGTCCTACGTTGCCGCATTGGGTTTTGGCAGTTTGATTGCATGGGAAATGATCGATACACAGCGAGTTGAGCTCCAAGATCGATTCTTTATTATGACTATAATGGAGAACACTTGTTATATGTCAGTGTTGCAGTGTCGAGGACAGTTTAAACCGATAACCATACAATTACAAAGCGATTACAATAAAAACAAAGCCATAGCCTCAAACATATAGACATCTCAAGTTAATTGAAGGGGGGAGGGGTCTTTTTCCGAGATTTTGCCCTGAAAGATCCAAGATCCAAGACCCTCAAACCCCCTTCTAAACTTGAATCATTGATATTTTAGAGGCCATGTAGAAATTCAGCGCTAAAAAGTATGGGGGCAGTGGCAAGAATGAATTCAGCGAATTATTCGCCCTGTCCTAGTCGAGGGAATCTAACTCCGATCCAATATTGCGAAACTGAATTGCTGCGGAACAGTTCAATTTTTTTACAGGAACGTGATTGCAAAACTGCTCGCGCATGATTAGAAGCGAAATCAGAGAAAAATTATTGAAACGCCAAATAATTTCCAAGCGAAAATGCACTGAGCGCATGGAAAGCTCGCTAAGTTGTGTCTCAAAGGCGGATCCAGCAATTTGGCAACACCGGACTCCCTCCATTTAAACCTGTGTTAAATAATCGATTCTTGTCGGAGCACCTGCTCCCTCCAAGAATCGATACATTTCCATGGGTTTAAATGGAGAAAAACAATGTTGCCAATTTGCTGTATCCGCCAATGCAACAGTTGTGTAGTTACTTAGGTTCTGGCGTCCGAAGAACGACGTATTGCGGCGGGGAAATTACGAGATGATCGCTTTTTAGAGGCACTCTAAAGTTTTCCGGCGTACACAGAACCGCATGAATAATACGCAAAAATTAAGCGATAAAAACCGCCTCGCACGTCAGATTTTGTAAAAAAACCTGTTTCGGGCAAAGGCCCATCATCAGCGCGACTCTTCGTCGCGTTGCCCGCAAAACATCTGGGATTTTTTTTTTTTTCAAAATTTGACGTGCGAATGACATTTTCATCGTTTTTATTTTTACTTGTGTACTTGATCCTTGTGGGGTTGTCGCTCCCTGTCCTGTTTACCAGGAATCAGACTCGAAAACTTCTTTTTGCCTCTGTGAAATTTTTCCACGGGCGACGAGCGTTGAGCGCGAGTCGTTCCAATCGCGACGAGGTAAGTAAAAATCGCGAGTTACATAACGCAATATTTTATGGTCCGTTTTGCCACCGACTCAAAGTTTTATTGCTCCCGACGAACCGTTTTACTTTTCAGCTCCGAACAAACCGAACATGATACCGAGGATGTGTGTTGTAGCAATCGTGTCGGGGAAAATCGCTGACACAGCTAGTGACGAGGATAGTTTCTCATAAGAAGCTATGGTAAAGAATCGATTAGCACGCTATGCTCTGATAATCGATCCTTTCCCGTAGCTGTAAACAGCAGATCGATCGATTTATTGCAAAGTGCGAGGGTCCGAGTCTTTGTGGCCTCATTACCTTTTTTGTAACTTGTCGAGTAAAGAATTAACTCCTCCACAGATTCGTAGTCTCGTGCACGAAGAAACGTAACTCCATGTCAAGGTTGCCAAATTGACTCAAACGTTTCATTTACTTTACGAAGTTGTACCTCAGCAATTTACGTTTAAAAGTTTTCTAATTTTTGCGTGAAACCTGAGGAGAAATCAGTGAAATTTTCAGTCAGGAATGCCCAAGATTCTTCTAGTAAACTTGCGATTTGCGATGGGAAATTTGGCAACATTGAAATGAAGTTGCGTTCTTTCGTGAGGGATACGACGCACTGCGGATCGAGTCAAAAGGATAGAGGTCGGACAAAATTTGGAAACTTTAAAAGCTTATAATTCTGTTCATACAAAACTTTGAGGTTCTAAAAGTGGTTCCATCGGTTTCCTCGCAAAATTTTCCTCTGAAAGCACCCCTTGAAATTTAAAAAGTGACGAAATAAACGTTAAAATTTGCAGTTTTAGTCAAAAATTGCATGTCCGACCTCTTTAATTGACTCGATCCATTGTGCGGCGGTTTGGGCCTTTTTCGGCGGAGGCAAGGTTTAAGTTCGGCAATACTTCTCATACTGTGCAACTTTGTGCTTGTTTCGCGACTTAACTTAACGAATGTGCTCTCGGAATATTCAGCGCTTGAAAACATTGTGTTGCACAGTTTTCGGATGAAAAAATAAAACCTGACTTCAAATTCGGCGATGGTTAATGCGAGCCATTCTGCCAAAAAAGAGACACCTCAACGCGCGGCGATGACGGCGCAGAGATACAACTATTCGTACTTGATGGATGTCTGTGTTGCGTCTGCGTAATTGAAGGCGCTATGGGGCGAGGCGTGAACGCGTAATGCTCCGCTGTATGTTGTCGCTCAGATTCGGGGGGAAAGTTAAAAAACGAGGCCCGAATACGTCCTCCCTATCTTTGACTGTGTTCCTCGCATACCCTTGAAGCACCACTGCGAATGAGACAAACGAAACCAACACAACACCGAAATAGAGCAAGGAAATTGACGTGCATTAGTGACGGCGCAGTGATACAACTATTCGAGCTTGATGGATGTCCGTGTTGCGTCTGCGTAATTGAAGGCGCGATGGCGCGAGGCGTGAGCGCGTAATGCTCCGCTGTATGCTGCCAATGAGGTGCCGCTTGGAATTTTCCGGATTCAAGGATTGAATTTGAAAGAAAAGTTAAAA
Organism: Bemisia tabaci; assembly: GCF_918797505.1. Classification (NCBI taxonomy): domain Eukaryota; kingdom Metazoa; phylum Arthropoda; class Insecta; order Hemiptera; family Aleyrodidae; genus Bemisia; species Bemisia tabaci. The sequence continues at coordinate 28,552,614 of NC_092796.1, forward strand.
ACTAGGTCCGAATACGTCTTTCCTAGTTTCAGCTGTGTCTTTAAGCCATTATGAATAATATGAATAATGGTCAAGAACTAGAAGATTTGAAGAAGAAAAAAAATCATCACGAACAAGGTTTGATATGTGCAAAAATTGAGCGACAATGTGACTCTTTTACGATTATCTTAATGAACATACTCAAAGGACTTTTTGCTCCTCCGATCGGATCGTAATGAAAAAGCATGATGACGAATTCCGAAAAATCCTCATTTTTTGCCAGAATCGGCCTTCAGAGCCATGTTTAAACCCGTATAAGACCCAGAAACAGAAAGAGACCAAGCTAACCACATCATGATACAATCCGCAAAATATAGAACCTTTGATGAGAAACAAATCGTTAGGTTGAGGAAGTTCAGGATGGGCCCAAAATCTGCTCTTATCGATACACCTCCAAATAAAACCCTTAAAACTCGAATATTTCCGAAGAAAAACAGCTCACAAATTATTAAGCGACAATGTATATGCCAAAGTTTACAGAAGGATAAAAAATGTAACATAGAACATACATTAAACTCAGTAAACTCGGAAAATTGAGAAGTTTGGTGAGTAAATAAATAAGGATAGTTATTATGCGCAGTGTGCAATTGCCCTCCAATATTGATCAAAATATCTATGTTCGTTTGCCGAGCCCCTACCGACTGATCTGTACACAGGAATAAAGGAAGACTCAAAAAGTACCAATTTCACTTATTTTGAGTCAGGTAATGCGAAAAGGGTGAAACAGAAACTCACGTGTTTACCGTGCGGAACGCGAGCGTTCAAGGGCCAAAATATTAGGATTGAATCGCCCGGTGGCTCAGTATAATACCTGCTCGAGCCTATCCTCCTTTGAGGGGTTTTTCTGCGTTTTTTCTGTTCCGTTTTCGACAAAAAATGTTTTATCCTTGGCCAGGAATGCGATGTGATTACATGAAAAGAGGAGACTTGAGGTACAACACGGCTTAGCCGCTTCGAACGAGCTAAACCGCAGTAGGGGAAAGTAAGGGGGAGGTTTGGCTGAGGGGGAATCTTTGTTATTCGTTATTTTCGTTGGGATACTAGGGACAGAGCAACAATAGCTTATGGTCGCTTTGTTCGCATCCCTGCCACCAGCCCCTTCTCCTTGCGGGATGCTGGGTCGCTACTTGGTCCCGATCTGGAACCATAGACGCCTAATAGGTGGATTAAACGAGGAATATCCGCCTCGTGTTGCGAGTCAAGTATGATTTACCTTTTATTTATTACGTATCTCTTTCAACTTGATATCAGGTGTAAGTTTAACTTTACAAATTACTACTTTTAGGCTTGAAACGCTCCTCCCATGATGAATTTGGAGACTTGTTTTCGCTCTTTGTTAGATTAAGAGAATTTTCTTTTCATGGAAAATAGAATCCTGAATCGTGGATTGTTTCATTTCGGTCTCTTTCATTTCACTTTTCTTTCAAATACGTAAAGACCCTTCTCATTTTTTTTTTTCAAAAAAATTTGATTCTATCTTTAGTCACTTCGTGGTCTGGAGCCGACAGGGATTTGTATATTTAGGATGATATTTCTAAATGGAAAATAATGGAAAAAACTAGCACGGTTCGCCTGATTATGTTTTAGATTGACTCATTAATGTCTGGTCCTGCAAAAAGGATAACATGTTTTTTTTTTTTTTTTTTTTTTTTTTTTTTTTGTTTTTTTTTAAAAACTACTTTATTCATTGAAAGTCGTAAATTGACTGGGATTGCGCGTTCAGGATTTTAATGGTCTAGTTTCTTTTTTTTTTTAAAAAAAATAATAGAAATTAGATAGATTAGTAAGGAGAAAAATAAGGAAAATATTTCCTTCTAATGAAAATGACCCTTTTCCTGTTACATCATCGTGTTAGTATCACCTAAAATTAGTCCTAAAGTTTTCTCTTTGTTTTTTTTGTTTTTTGTTTTTTTTTTAAAATTATAGAAATTAAATTTACTATCAAACATTTAATGATCGTTTCATTAATCTCTTCTAGAGGGAATTCAGCGGCTGTGTGAAGTCGGCATCTTCTTTGTTTAGTTAAGTCCGCCAGCGCAGCGTATCAGCCTATTTCCACGACCAATGAGAAACCGGTACACAAATCGTCGTCTCCCGAACAAAGGAACGTAACTCCATTCAAAGGTTGCAAAAATTACTGAAAAAAATTTAATATTTCACAAGAATGTACTGTGCAATTGACCAATTTTTTAAATTTTTGCATGAATTGCAGAAATTACTAAAAAAAAATTAATATTTCACAAGAATGTACTGTGCAACTGACCAATCTTTTATTTTTGCATGAAATTAGAAGATAAATCGGTGAAGTTTCAGTTAAAAATGCCCACGAATTTCAAGGTAAATATGCAATTTTCGACGGGAAATCCGGCAACATAGAAATGTGGTTACGTTCTTTCGTGAAACGACTAAAAGGCCGCACTCTGTTTATATCTAGTTAAAGCTGGACGATCACCATGGCAACGGAGGAAAGAGACGCTGCAGGCGGTCTGTCGCGGTGGATGTTCTTGTTGGCAACGAGGGCTACGGCGCACAGTGGATCGAGTCAACTAGAGAGGACGGATATTAAATCTTTGACAAAAACTGCGAATTGTTATGTTTATTCCGTCACATTTTAAACTTCAAGGGGGTGTTCCTTGAAGAAAATCTCACGAGAAAACCGATGAAACCACTTTGCGAAACTCAAAGTTTCGTATAAACGGAGTTATATGCGTTTTAAAGTTTCGCAATTTTGTCCGAGCTCTCCTGTCGACTAGGTCCACTGTGCGGTGTAAGCAAAGAGACTCCTGAATGGAAAGCCTCAATGGTGGTGCCGCTACTACTATACTACTATTATGGGAGCTTCCCCGATGCCACACAAATCCGGCGCCGTCTCAGCGGCTCCCTCCCCGGATACAATAGCGATTATTCCCTCACAAAGGCCCTCCTCGAGTGTGCTTTTCTTGCGCATTCTTGATTTTTGTTTAACATCCGTGCGCCCAATCAAATCAAACACACCTCCGATGTCAAATCGACACCGAAAAGCAAGCGTTAACTCCCGAGTCCCATACAGATCCTCCGGGCTGATTATTGAAACTGATCGACAAAGCTATGGAAAAAGACGACGGAAGGGCTATGGAGGGGTACATCGACTCAGAGAAGTGAGTGTTGACTCCTATTTCGCCGTGCTATGGAAAAACGCAGTGTGAACATTCGAGAGTTGCCAAAAATCCCTTGATAAAACATGTATTTTTGACGACAATTCGTGCACATTTTTCTTTGAAATTTTCAGATATTTTAGATTAAAGTGTGTACAAAATAGTCTGAAAATTTTGGAAAAAAATAATCACAATTTTCCCAGTACATTCGGGTTTTATCGGAGGAAATTTGGCTACGTCTGAAGGCTCATACGGCGTTTTTCCTTAGCACGGCAGTATTGTCCCATACAGATCCACGGAGACAAGGATTCTGAAATTTTAATGAGCATTATTGTTCGAAATTTTAAAGGAATATCCTTTAGAATACACGGAAATAGTCAGTGAAAATTCTACGAAATAATTTTTGTTAGTTACCTATATTATCCGAAGAAGAAATGAGTTAAGGCGCGAAAGCTGCCACGTCGCAAATCAAGATGCGTGTTTTGCAGATTTCACCATTTATGAAAATTTTTCGGAGGCTCCGTTTGTTCTTGTGGGTAGCAACTCTCAATACGTGGGATTATGCTACGTCTGATGAATACCGTGCTGAACGGTTCGCCGGGTGCTTTTGACGTGCTACCTTCGCAAGGTAAGAATGAAGTCTTCAAAATTGAAAACCTAATCGGTGCTCGACGGATTGAAATGTGTGCGTGAGAAATCGTTTCAGGAGCGGGTTCATGAGAATCGATACAACCTGCTAACTCGGAGTATATTTTTTTTTCAAGTTTGGCTACAGCGCTGTCTGGAGGTGAAGAATGCGGCTGGAGTTTGAATAAAAAAAAGAGGGGAAGAGTGAACGAAAATGTCAACGGCACTGAATGGCATGCACTCTATTCAATGGTATCGTCGACATATGAAGAGGGAAAATTGTTTAATTTTCCGAATTTTCATCAAGTGCGACGCTAGAGGCACTACTTATACAGATGAATCTCTAAAAGAGTGACGTTTCACACCAGACAGATAACTGTAGTTCTTATAATAAGCGACCTTGCAGTGGAGCTCCCGCACATTGGCTCAATGTCCGGCTGCGGGTGCATGTTTTGCTCTCCGGTATAAGTTTGTTCAAATAAGGCACAATTGGAGGAAAATTGGACTGAATTTTACATTGAGGAACCATAGTAAAATAGTCTGGCTTATAATAAAAACACGTATCTGTACAAGGAAACTAAATACATATATGTTGTTTCTAAAATAAGCCGGAAATTACAGTCCCGATTGCAAAATTAGTCTAATTCACTGATAGTATAGACGAAATAATTTTTTCCATTCCATGGCTCACCCAAAAGTTTCTTAGTTAAAGTAGATCGCAATTTTGAATTATACAACATGAAAAAGGAGGACATAAGCAGATCCAGACATTTCGTTCGGGGGAGGGGGGGGGGGGTGATGGGGGTCCTGGGCGCTCCCCCCGAATATTGTTGAAATTTTAACGCATCGAATATGCAGTTGGAGCCATTTTCGTCATGAATAATTACCAAATATGAGCGTCATTCCTTCTCCTTCCCTCTTTCTTTCTCCCCTTCCTTCTCATTTTTTGGCAAAAGAGGGGCGTGTCCCCCCTAAGCCCCCCTTGATCCGCCTATGAAGGAGAGCGACGAATTATGATGTCACTGGTGATGGTACTGAATCTTTTTGTTATCATTTTTGCGATCCGATTGACCTTGCACTTATTCATCGTTATGCTTTCCACTCGGATCTCTGATCAATGTGCAATTCAAAGGGTGAGCGTGAATATTTCAGGAGACGGCGTGGCGGGCGGGCGGGCGGTCGCGCGTGGCAACGGCATGACCTGACCTTCCACCATAGCTGCACGATTCACGCGCGTGAATTAGCTACACTTGTCTCTCGTGTCAATATTTACACTTCTTTCGTCAAGAACCGTGTCAAGCGTTCATCCTCCATCGCGCGTCATCCAATCGCCAATCCACCTCCCCTCTCGTTAAGCCTTTTTCGCTTATGCCAGAGTCGATGCAAGAGTTAAAGACTTCAGCTCCATACTGCCGTGCTGAGGAAGAACGCCGTATGAACATTCGAGAGTTGCCAAATTTCCGCGGATAAAATGTTCGTTTTAGAGAAAAATTAAGAATATTTTTTCTTGTAATTTTCAGACACTTTAGATCAAATTATAAACAAAATTATCTAAGAAGTTGGCAGAAAAATATTCAAACATTTTCTAGAAAATCAGTAATTTGCCAGAAGAAATTTGGCAACGCCTGAAGGCTCATACGGCGTTTTCCCTCAGCACGGCAGTATACTGCCAAGAACGTCGTATCAGCATTCTTCTGTCGCCAAATTTAAAGTTCCAGATGATTTGGATAACATTGTGAATAAAATTGTGTGTCAAAATTGTCTGAAAATGTTCCGAATTTTCCCAGTGAATTTGTTTCTAATTGAAGGGAATATGGCAACGTCTGAAAGTTCACACGGGGTTCTTCCTCAGCATGGCAGTGACGTTTTGTTGATCCATAATTGTAATCGGATCTGTGAAAAGGGGCCTCATATTCCGAGAGAAAATTTCTGAAACTGGGAATTGGCGCGACACACGATCGCGGGAAGCTCCTGCAAAACTAGAGGGATACTTCAAGCGGTGCGCCATTCCCCGATATTAGGTTCCGCTCTTGGCTCTTGACTCGAGAATCGCGCTGAGTTCCGAGATGAACACTGTTTGGAAATGCGAAGAGCAGCGCGCGTTCACAATTTTAAAAGGCGCTGTTTTTTAGAACTGGAAATTTGCAACTAAATTCCCCGGTTTTTCTTGACTGAGCTTATGAAAATTCCCTGACTTTTTAAAATTGAAAGATAGTAAAAACTCAAAGATTTCCCGATTTGCTAAAAGATAAACTGAAACTTCAAGACGCGACACGCAAAGATTTCCCACTTCGGAAGTAGGAATTTAAAAGGAGAATTTTTAAGTTAGTGTGATCTTTTCCCCTGGCTTTTCCGGGTTTTCTCAGATCCATTAATTTTCTTTGACTTTTCTGAGGCCTGGCTGACTCATCTCGGCTGCAACCCTTTAAGTGAGTATGAACAGCTTATGAAAATGACACGTTGGTGTATAAAATTTACCGAGAGCGCCTCTCGTTGCTGAATGATTTCCTTACATTCTATTCAGTTGCGTAATCAAACTTACCGTATGAGTAACACTGGCCTTCATAAATGTATATTTAGCGAATAATTAGCGGAGTCAATGCTTACCTGTAACAAAAAATGAGAAAAACAAATGAGAACATTTGAAACAAATGAACATTGACAATTTGATTAAACTTGTAGATATACGGTGTGAAATGATAAAAACTCGACAGAACAGTCCGATTGTCGTAATCGATCATAATTGGTAAAAGCTAGCCGTAAGTCGCAAAAAGTTTAAAGATGCTATACTCTTGAGTTTCTGTTCGAACAGAAAATCGTCAGAAAAAAATAAGCGACTTGAAATTTACTTCCCCTGATACCGGTTAGGTCGTGATACAATTTAGGAATTTTTCAGAGAAGAAGGAGGAGGAAGAATGAATAGGTGAAGAAAGAGGAAAAAAGCAAACACTGCAGTGCAGACAACCGCTGCAAAGTTCCTTAACCACGGCGTGCCGCAACCCTGCAGCGTGATTGTTGAAATTTTGTGTTTGTCGGGGTTTGAAACGATCAGAGGACTAATGCGGCCCTGATCTTTAAGAATCCGTCTGACACCTAATATAATTTCGGGCCATTTATTGATAATCCTTTTGGGAAATTGTGGTTTCTATATATTTGTGGCTCAGTTATGTTTATTTCTCTTTGAATTTTTTGTTTGTTTTATTCAATGTCGATGTCTTATCGCTGCTTTGTCGGTTAGAATGGACGACAAACTAAAGGCACCTCTTGAGGATCCGACAGTATATCCTCCATTCCACCCGACGAACCACAACAAAGCAACGATAAGACATAGCCGACCAATCCCGCTTCGCCTTTTAGCCTAACAAACACAAAATTTCAACGTTTCGGCTGTCAGGAGTGGAATGCGCATGCAGCAGAACTAGGATACAACTATTCGAACTCTCAGGTGCGCGTTTTGCCTAAACGGCCGATTGAAGGCGAACCGAGCGGTGCCGCGCTGCGACGGCGGGCATTTCCATTCATTTCCGAGTGCATCGGCCGCGGCCGCGCGGTGTGAGCCCGCGCGTTTCAATCACGCCGCGAGCCGCCCGCCCCGCTCGAAGCACGTGTGGCGCGGCGCGGTGTGTACTCTAGCGGTGCCGGCGCCCGGGCCCGCCCGCGGAGGGGAGTCAAACCGGTTTCCCGGCCACGGTTCTCCGTTTCGGTTTTGCCCAATTAGCTCCTGTGCTCCTCACCGAACTTCGCCGGCCGAGCCCCCCCCCCCCCCACCCCCCCGTTACAGGACTCGATCGACTCAGCACTTGCTACGCAGCTGCCGCTACCACAATCGCATATCAATGGCCGAAGTGAAAAATCACGTATCTCCATTGTGAGGTTTCAGAATCTCTTCTCCTATTTAATTTTTTCAAAGAGAGATAAGTCAACAGTAAAGCTTGAAGTTTACACGGACTGTGGGGACGTCCATAAGTTGCGTAAAGCTCTAGGCGTGGGGGGGGGGGGGTTCAGGAGAGCGTTACGCCGTTTTGTTGTTGTGTATTAAAGAATAGGGACTTGCGTCACGAAAGCGTTGCAGGGGGGGGGGGGGGGGGGTTGTCGTCAAAAATGCTGCAAAATTGCGTTCTTTCGTTCGATTCGATGTACTCATGATGTTGATAGCCCGTCACTTTCGCGAAAAAATGTCAGATACGAAAAGGGAACTGGATAGTCCGTCAAAAAAATCCACGATTTCCAGGATTAACAGTTTTTCCTTTGAATTCCATGACGCTGATCCAGGTTCCCCCACTGGTAGAAAATTCCTGGTATTTCAGGTCGTTGGTGGATCATTGGTGGAAGTGTCTAGTTTATAAAAAAGCACTGGCGATGAATACATTTGATCGACGCCTTGCGCCTTGCGCATGCACAAGACGCTCTTATAGTCTGTTAGATGCAGCGACGGCGCCTGGATACAACTATTCGCGTTCAATGGGTGTCCATGTTGCGTCCATTAAATTGAAGGCGCTCCAGCAATTTCACACGGCAGTGCACGCGGCTCTCACTACAGTGATATCCTGGACCGTTAAAGGCAGCCTGTTCAGCTACTATGATTTTGAAGTATCCCGATAAAGGTCTGAGAGTTTGTATGGGCCTACATGCAACCAGCTCCAAAAATATACAGGCCATGCATAGCTTAATCAATTTAAATCGTTTCTACGTTTCAGACACTTTTTGGCTCAAATGATATTCAAACGAATAAAATTTAATAAATACATGAGTATTAGCGCACGGTCCGCGTTAACAAGAGAAGTATCCCCATTAAACAACCTCACCGAACGTCCTCGATATTAAAGAATTCGAAACTCATCAACTCGTGTCGCAGGAACTGCTTGATGAGAGACGGTGGAGGCGGTGGTGTGCGCTGGCTGGCTGAGGAAGAACGCCGCATGAGCCTTCAGCCATCGCCATATTTCCGTCAATAAAAACCGAATTTTCTGGGAAAATTGTGGAACAATTTTTTCCTCGATTTTTTCAAACAATTGTGTACGAAAGTAATCTATAATTCTCAAAATTTCAAGGGAAAATGCGCGAAATTATCTTCAAAAATACATGATTTATCCGGGAAAATTTGGCAACTCTTGAATGTTCATACAGCGTTCTTCTTTAGCACGGCAGAAGGGCGAATGGGGGGGGGGGGGGGGGGCTTTCGTAATCTTGCCGAAACTGTTTAATTAGGGAGCCAGGAGGCGCGTCGAGGACCGGGGCCCATTTCCCTGGTTCGACCTTCAAAAGATGGCTGTTTCTCGAGAGCAATTTGGCAAATGGGTCTCCAAGTCCAGTGACCCCCTTCCCCCTCCCCTCTTCTTTCATTCGAAATATATACCTCGCCTTCTCCTCAGTCCGCATTCTGGATTCTTTCTTGCTCTCGTTTTCCGCGCCTTCGTCTGACCTCTGTGGAATGTTTGCCCATTGTTTCTTCTAATCATTATTGCTTCACGGTGCGTGAAAAGACGCGATATTTTGACGGATTCATTAGTTTTCTTCACCACCGTGCTGACTTCGAAAGTATCGGACGATTTTTATTTTACATTAGGATATAGCTTGAAATTGTATTCACTAACAACTAATTTACTGAGTAGTATACTGCTGTACTGAGGAAGAACACCATACGAACATTCGAGAGTTGCCTGAATTTCTTTCGATAAAATGTTAAATGGTATGCTGAGTTCATTGCCGAAGTTTGAGGAAAATTTCACAAAATTGGGAATTTCCACGAAAAAATGTCATTGCTTCAGCAGAGAGTGCCTAACGAGATGCGCTTGCAGCATTTTTCATGGTTTTTTCTGAGATGGGATTGTATAAAAATGGATTTTAAATTGAGAAAATCTACCGCGTTGTGACGTCATCAAGACAATCCCCCTCATGGAGTCACAAACGGGAATGAGGATGCACAAATTCAAAGTTTTTCGTGATCTTTGATTGGCTCATTCTCAAATTCCTTTCTCCGTTCCTTCTCTCATTCCGTTTGTTCCTTTCCGAACCCGCAATTCCCCGGTCCATTCTAGTTTATAATCTTTGCAATTGGTGAAAATGTAATATTTATTTCTGTCTGTGCCACTGTGGAGGTCTAAAATACGGGAACCGATCAGAAATGGATTCACATTGTCTTGACTCTCAGTATAAGGGGACTCAAGCTAAAAACGCAAACAAGGCAGGATACGGACGATACAGAGGAGGCAAGAGAAAGGGTAAGGCGGAAAAAGTCGAAGTTAGTGGAGGAGGGGGAGGGGGGAGGGGGCGATCCGTGGGTCGTGGGCCGGGGAAAGGGGGAAGTGCGTGGCGTCGCGGAAGTGGAATAGATCGGAGGAAACGGCGAGGTGCGCGAGGGCGCAGGGCGAGAGACATCTGCGCGGATGACGGTCAAACGGGGGAATAGGGGCGATTAGACGTCGCCGCGGCTCCCGCGCACCACGCGGGAACGTCGCTCGGCGTCGCGACGCCGCCGCCGCCGGCCGCGCAGGGACCATTCTGTGTCGCATCACACTCGTGTATCGTCGTCTTCCACCGCCGCAGTCATGCCGTTATCCCGCGTCCTTCTTCCGGGAACGTTGCTTCATGCCGACCATCACGGTGGCAATCAACTCGGAATCCGATCACGGTGTCAACGATTGTCGACACCGAAAGTCAAAACTGCCGCTGTCGATGCACTGTTAAACTTGAGTCCCTTTATACTGAGAGTCCAGACAATGTGAATCCATTCTGTCGTGATAGCGAAGAGAGCCATAAGTGCAAAATATTCAAAATCGAGTTTTCTTCCAATTTCGTCTAAACTCTTTTAGATGAAATTACTGAGACAGCTAAAACAGCAAAATTCATCCTAATTTTTTAACCGAAAAACGGAAACTTTTAAGTTTATAGAGTTTCAACTTTTGTCCGACCTCGTAACTTGTAAATATTCAAGTGACCAAATTCGCTGTTGATGCATGAAAAACAAGCAAGGCAAACTTCAAACACATCGTCTTGCGTTACAAAATACACATTTCCAAACCTCGAACTTTCTCATTAGAATAGACCAGGGGTGGGGGCTATTTCGAGGCGGATCCAACAATTTGGCAACGCCGGACTCCCTCCATTTAAACCCATGTTAAATAATCAATTCTTGTCGGAACACCTGGCCCCTCCAGGAATCGATACATTTCCATAGAGTTAAATGGATAAAAACGATGTTGCCAATTCGCTGGATCCCCCAATGACCCGGCAGCTACGGACGGTAAGAGTAGGAAGCTCCGTAAAGGAGGTGAAGGTGGGGGATTGAGATTCCTGTATCAGCGCAGCGCGGCGGGGGCTACGACTATGGGCTACACTGCCGTGCTAAGGAAAAACGCCCTATGCGCGTTCGGGGGTTGCAAAATCTCCCTCGGTAAATCACGATTTTTCGGGAAAATCTGTAACTATTTTCCTGCGAATTTTCAGGAGGGTTTCGCTCATAATTTAATTTAAAGTGCCTGAAAGTTTCCAGGAAAAATATTCATAAAATTCTTCAAAAATAAGTATTTCCTGAGAGGGAATTTGGCAACATTCGAATGTTCATACGGCGTTCTTCCTTAGCACGGCAGTGGAGGACTACGGGAGAGATTTACACTAGAGTGACACGAGAACGGTGAACGATTCGGATTCTGTTGTTCGCCTTTCACCGCGCGACCGAGCGACCAACGGTTCCCGATCCGCACGCTGCACTCCTCCTCCAGCGCCGCCAAAGATGCACGCCGCAATTGCAACAAGTGACCGGTAAAACAACCGACGGACCGTGCATCAGCATCGGCGCAGAGGTGGTTTTAACTTGAGTACTAGAGAGGAGGACGAATATTCTGCCTTGTGAGGCAAAACGCCGTAAGTATGAACCTTCTGGCGTTGCCGAAATTCCTTCGATAAAAAACGGAAGTTGACTGTTTTGACCATTTAATTTTGACTTGTGCTGGGTCATTTCTTACGGTGAATCTACAACAGGAACGACTGGTTTGATCACTTGACTTTTTAAGGGAAACTCACGAGAGTTGAAAACTCAGAAACCGAATCAGCGGGCCGATTATTGAAATTGATAGACAATGCTATAGACAAAGAGGGTAGGTAATAGCCTGATTAACGGCATCCTGCTAGAGATCCTATGGTTAGTCCATTAATTTCTCCTTTAGTCTATAGAAATCACCCATTTCAACCAATAGGATCGCTCCATACTCTCTGTGTCTATTTTGTCTATCGCTGTGTCTATTTTGTCGATCGCTGTGTCTATCATTTTCAGTAATCAGCCCGCATGAGGCAACACAGTTCTTCGTTACCTACTGAAACGATTGAAATAGAAATTCTCTTCCTGTTCCTCCGATGGGCACCATCTGCGTTAATCGTGCTTTATTGCGATGTATCGATTCATCTGCCATTTAAGCCTGATGGGAAAGGATCGATACACAGGATGTTCGCAACGAACGCCTTAATAATCGATTCTCTACCATAGCTTCAAATGGGGAAATATCGAAAATCGATCATTGATGCCTCGCCACTGCACGGTTGCTGATTGCGATGTATCGATTCATCTGCCATTTAAACCTTATGGGAAAGGATCGATACACAGGATGTTCGCAACGAACGCCTTAATAATCGATTCTCTACCATAGCTTCAAATGGGGAAATATCGAAAATCGATCATCGATACCTCGCCACTGCACGGTTGCAGATTGCGATGTATCGATTCATCTGCTATTTAAGCCTTATGGGAAAGGATCGATACACAGGGTGTCGCAACGAACGCCTTAATAATCGATTCTTTACCGTAGCTTCAAATGGAGAAATATCGAAAATCGATCATCGATACCTCGCCACTGCACGGTTGCTGACCTGGGTCTCGGGCGTCGCGACGCGACGCATCGGGGCGAACCTTGGCGAAGTCTCGTATAAGGAGTAGGAGCAACACAGCACCGTTCGAGAGCCGCCCGGCGTGGAGCGAGGGGGGGGGGGGGGGGGGGGGAGTCTGCGAGGAGTGAGCCGTAAGCCGTAATAACTCGGTAAACCCCGAGACTCCGAAGTCCGACTTCTCTACGATTCTAGGCCGAATTAAAGCTCCGCTCAGTCGCGCGCGCAGCCCCGCAAAAGCTCCGTTGCCATACCTCCGACAATCAAGCTTGACTTGGACGTATTTCTACCAAACAGACCTATGTGGAGGTGAGAAATATGGGGTGTGCTCGTTAGTTCTGTGGCCGTAAGAGTGAATGAGTATAATAAAGCGCCAGTGACGTCAGCGGCGACGACGGGAGGGACGACGCCCCGTTTCCGAATCATTAACTCATGAGCCCTGTCCACAACGCTCTCTTGCCATGCCCGCGGCTCATGAGTTCCACATTCAGTTGGCACATAGGTCTGTTTGATAGAATGTGATATCCCGCTTTTCCAATTCTCCAAAAGGAATCACGCCCTCTTTTACATTGTTTCTTATGCAGCTTCGACGAGCACACCCCATATTTCTCACCGGCACATAGTTCTGTTTGGTAGAAATACGTCCACTTGAAAGTTGACGCCGCACAGGGGATTGAGTCAATTGAGAGGTCGGACATTAAATCTTCGACAAAAACTGCGAATTGTTACGTTTATTTCGTCATATTTTAAACTTTCACGAAAATTTCACGAGGAAACCAATGGAAACACTTTCAGAACCTCAAAAGTTTCGTATGAACGGAGTTATGAGCTTTTAAAGTTTCCAACTTTTGTCCGACCTCTCGCATTCGACTCGATCCCATTCACTTGGTGTTGTACCGCTAGGCGGCCAGGATGTGTACCCCGAGTTTGGCCTCGGTTCTTGGCGTCGTGAGGTGAGATGAATTTTAGAGACGGGAGACATGCGTAGGAATTGAAGTTTTCTGGGAAAGCACAGTGGGCTGCTTGTTGAAACTGATAGACAAATCTATAGACAAAGAAGACGAAAGGGATACAGAGGGATCCTATCGGTGGAGGCGGGTGGTTGCAATAGACAAAGAATTTTAAATTGCCCAATCAAATTTGGCCATAGCTGATGTGGCTTGGTTCCTTTCTGTTAAACGCGGTCCAAATATTCCTATAAATTCGTGATTTATCGGAGGAGATTTGGCAACGCCTGAAGGCTCATACGGCGTTTTTCCTTAGTACGGCAGTATTAGACTCTGGCATCGAATTTCACCGCTCGACTTTTAACGACGGTGCAGCTCCTCTCTGCAAAACGGAGAGGAGTCCTGATAGTGCAACAGGTTGCCGGTTTTCCGGCGATGGCACCGAGGGGGTATTTCGAAGCGCTGCGATGGAAACTCGAACGAGTCCTTGGCTCGGTGGCTGCGCGGGGGAGGGGGGGGGTGGCGGGGTCCGCGATCGAGAAGTAGTCCAAAGTTCAGCCGCAGCCGGCCGTGTCCGCCGCTGCTGTCCGTGCGTCCATCGCGACGCTGCGCTGCGGCGGTGCATTGTTGGTGGAGCGCAACGCCGCGACGCCGCGCCGCGCCGCCGCCGCCGCCGATCCAGGTTCCTGCGCGGCGTCGCGACGCGTCACAATTATCGACCTACATACACCTGCACAGAGCAAAACCCGCGCTGCCAAACTGGCGTCCTCACGTCCTAACTCCGCGACGGAATTCGATCGCGTACGGCGCCTGCGGTTTTAATTCGGGTTAAATAATAATTCGTGTCGGCCGCAGGGACCGTTTGTGAGGCGAGTACGTGGTAAGGAAAAAAAAATCACCGAAAGCTTATGTTAACATGCGGAATAGAACATAAAGGAATCGAGACGTATACATTTTTCGGTGGGTTATCGAATCCCATGACTCCTAAGTGGTGCCGGGTCACCATTTCGCTACATAATCGGTTGCTTTCGATACGATAGGCCATCCGATGTAAACGAAGAGGATATGAATTTACGGACTATACATCGCCATTTTGGATCGATAATGTAGCGAAAAGGTGACCGAATCTTGGCACACACGGGGCTCGGAGCTTGTCGTCCAGAAAACGAACCCAGCTCACTTCATTACATTGCGACTCTTTTGTACAAACATACACTTTACAGTCGCTCCTCTCCTACGGCGCTTCCTAGCGCTCTGGGACATCCAAACTTTATTCCAAACGCTACATGCGCCTATCTTCTCAAGGGTTATCGGGCGAATGACGACGCAACATCTTCTCGTCAACGCCCTGCCGCGATGTTAAATCACATTTCCAGTAATTTTAAGCCATTTGCGTGCGATGCCCACATTTCTTTTCATCCCGAACGACCCAGAAGCCCATATATTTGACTCGATCAAATATGGATCCTCCACTGCCTGGAGTCTTTCTCATTGCACACCCTTTTTGTGTGCATGTGCGTGGATACTGGACAAAGACTCATAATTCCTCTGTATACAGAGGAATTATGAGTCACACGTGCCTAGCTGCCCAGGTTCATACACTTCGTTGCCCGGAAATAGCGGCAAACGATATAAAAACACCTGTTTTAATATTTCCACCTACACGGACGCAATTCACCCCACTCTTCCGACCTTGCCTATCACCTTCGCCAATTCAACTTTATAGGGCCGATGATCTTGATTGCACTTGTACTCCCAAAATAGAGGGTTATTTTGAATATATTTTATGGAATTTGCTTTGCAAAATGCAGAAAATTCACTGAAATTTGTACAAAAATCTGAATAAACTGTTTTCATGTTAGAAATTAAATTTCCCGATTAAATTTGTCAATTGCTAATGTGGCTTGGTTCCTTTCAACTCAATGCTGTCCAAATCAAGCCCAATACGATCAATGCGACTTAATCGATTTTTCAAAAGAAAATTTCGATTTTCCAATAAAATCAATTAATAATCCCCCAGACCACGGAACTTTCGAACGGGTGCATGTAGCGGAGCGCGGCTGGAAGTGCGCAGTTCGCTTTCGCACCGATATCGATAGCAGCTGGCTCGTGCCCCGGTCCCTCCCTCGCCGCAAAACCGTTCAACTGCATCCGAAACCCCCGGTCGGATACGAGTTTCTTGCGAGTGCGTCTCTCTCGGCGTTGCGCAAGCAACAATGGCTGTCTGTCTGAAATATGGTGGACTAATTCGCCGTCGCTACTCGCTGCACGGACTCCGCTAAGTGCCCGTACATACTCCTCGGCATTATGCAACGAGGGTGTGCATATTATTCCGTTGTTTCGCCGGCTAAATGACACAATTACGCCGCCGCACTGCTGCGCTCTCTCTCCCTTCGCCGCGCCGCCGCTTTCGCAAATACGCGGCCTCCGCTCTGCACTTTGCGCTCTCAAAGTTCTGCCGTGCTGAGGCATAACAACGTAAGAACCTTTGGTCGTTGCCATATTCTTTTTGCCAAATCACGAATTTTCGAGAAAATTTATGGATATTTTTCTCCCGGTTTCTCCAAGAATTTCGTTTGTAATTTGCTCGAAAATATCAAAATATTTCAATGAGAAATACGCGTAGATTTCCTCAAAAATGAGTATTTTCTGAGAGGATATTTGGCAACATTTTGAATGATCATACGGCGGTTTTTTTAGCACGGTAGAGTTGCGATCCCCAAACCTCCGTCGTGCCCGTCGCACAGCTCAACAATCCAATGGGAAAAGTCGGACAAATTGTGGAAACTGTAAAAGCTTATTTGTATTGTGCACGGAGAAAGAAACTTCGTGCATGGGGCCCGAAGTTGAGGTCATATGGATCTCTGAAGTTTTCTGATCACGCATCCGAAAACTTGAGGTCGAGCTGCCGAAGTTCGGGTCAGACATCGGGGCACTTCGGTACGTACCGGAGTACTTCAGATGTGTGACCCGAACCCTTCGGTTTATACCGGAGTACTACAAATGTGTGACCCGAACTTCGGCAGCTGGATCTCAAGTTTTTAAGTACGTGATCCGAAAACTTCAGAGATCCAGATGACCTCAACTTCGGGTCCCACGCACGAAGTTTTTCCTTCGTGTGGTAACTGTAAAAGTGACAGACAAATAAGACAGAGGGAAAATAGAGCAATCCTATTGGTCGAAACTGGTGGTTGCAATGGACAAACGCGGTAAGTGATAGACTTAGGTAACGGCAACCCACGCGAGTGATCCTGTAGTTAATCCATCATTTTCCCTTAGTCGATAATTGAACCAATAGATTTCCTGTATTTTTCCGCTCTTTTCTTTGTCTATTACTTTGTCTATTAATTCCAATAATCAGCCTGCAGGTTATGATGGAGATGGCTCCGTATGATTTAAATACGCTTCAATCATCGTCGAATGTAGTTTCAGCTGATCCGCGAAGAACCATTCTTATCACGAAAACAAGACTAAAATTTAGAAAGATGGACCAAAATTTGTCCTGATGAAACTTTGAAGGAGAGAGTGGATTTAGGTTCGTTTACAGCGAGTAACATTTGCGATTATGCGGTTTTGAATTTCCACTCTTGACTCGACGACGCGACGTGGTTTCATAAAGAGACTTCAGTCGAGCTGACAATGAACGCAAATGAATGCAGCGGCGCACTGTAGATCGAGTCGATCAGCCAGGTCGGACATGAATTTTTTTTACTAAAACTGAAAATTTTGATGTATATTTCGTCACATTTGGAATTCCAAGGGGTGCTTCCAGCAGGAAATTTCACGACGAAACGGAGTCACTTTAAGAACATCAACATTTTTTATAGACGGAGTTATGAGCTTCGAAAGTTTTCAAATTTCGTCCGACCTTTCCTAATGTCTCGATCCACTGTGCGGCGTGCAAAAATGAGAGCCTAGAGCGACGCCGTGGCAAAAATCCTGGAACCGGGAACGAAACATGCGGCCATGAGGGAAGGGTGAGGGGCTGAGGGGGGATGGGTGGGGGAGGGGGGAGGGCGTGAGCCGCGCTGCAAAAATCGCGACGGAAGTCCAAGATGAATGTGTTATTACGACATCCGAAGCAAACAGTGATGAACTAGTTGGATAATGGGGACAGTTGACACACCGGCACGGGTTACGGTAATTCGCGAATTTTCAGCGCCGCAATTTGTCGTTCCTCCGAAGGAAAGGCGGATCTCCGCTTCCGGCTGAGCCCTGTGCTCCGTATAACTAAATGCTCTCCGGGGCTTACGTAAAAATCGAGATACGCCATTACGCCAAAGGAGTGACGAATTGTCTGATTCGCGCCCGTGTTGATCTTCTTGCTTGGAGTGCTGTTCACCTCCCGGAGTCGAGAAAGTTTAGACTACAATCGAGAGTGCCGCGTGTTACTCACTGGTGATTTAACCAACTCTGTTTTTCTTTCATTGAAAAGCAATCCCCCTCCCCAATTTCCCTCATGCGAAACATCCAATTCTAGCTGAGGCAGGATGCACACACGGAGAAAAAACTTCGGTTACAGGTTCTTAACAAAATGATACACGAAAAGTACGCATGAAAAATGGGGATGACAAAGGCTAAAATGACAGGTATACGTTTTAGCCTTTTCGCACCCATTTTTATGGTGCATTTTTTCTGGTATTTCATTTTTGAATCGGGTTATAGCATTGTTTTTGGATCTTCACCAGTGGCGAGGCGTGAATGATGTAGGATACAGACACGTTCTAGATGGTATAGATGAAGTACAACATCTAAATTTTCTAAAATAGCCAAGAAATGAAATAGACTACTTAATTATACATAAATCTCCGAAGATAGTCTAAAAATACAATTAAAAACACGAACTAAACTTTTTTAAGAATCTATCTCTAAACTCTGGTGAGGTTAGTCTAGCTCATCTAAAACAGTCTGAGCAGTCTGATCAGTCATAACGATCCAAGCGGTCAAAACAGGTTGAAGCAATTTAAACGGTCTAAGAACTGTCTCCGCTTTATATAAAAAGAACATTTTTCTACAAAATGCACTTGGGTATTTTTCAGACTTCTTCCGTAATTTTCTGAAAAATTGGGAGATGGGAGGGGGGAGTTGCACACGATTCAAAACGAGGAGTGAGATGTAACAAGGATTTCTATTGCGGGGGATTAGAGTCAAAAGCTAAAATACCATGTACATAGAACTTTAAGTTCAAGCGTTCGGGCCGACAATGGTTAAGTTTTCGTTCCCTACACGATATAATTGGCGAAACTCGACGTAGAATCAATTCAAAAACTTAAAAATAATGCTAATTTGCCAACATGCATGAACGCGAAACTGCGCGACGTAGACGCAATACCGCGCTCGCGGATGAAACCTCACACTGACGAACCGTACCAACACTGACACACGGCACGTGCAAACATACACAGGACACATCAATCCTATTGTCAAATGGTGCACAGAAAATTTCTCTGTTCTAACAGTAAGACGCCATACATTAAGTTGGCGGTGACGAGGCGTGAATGATCGATTATCGATATTTCCCCCATTTGAAGCTGTGGTGAAGAGTCGATTTATTGCGAACACGTGCGAAACATTTCCCTGGTAGAAACGCAATTTTCGGGGGGGGAGGGAATTTGGCAACATTGAAATGTAGTTACGTGTTTTCGTGTGGGAAACGGCGAATTTCAAGAAATACAACGTTTTGGCCGCACGGACGAAAGAACTGCAAGGTTCGGTGGGAGGACTTACAGAATTTTCCCTGGTTTTCCAGCGTGGGACGAAAATCCCTAGCTTTACACGCTTTGACACCCTGTTTTTCATCCCCCCCCCCAAAAAAAAGAAAACTTTAACGTACGATTCCAACTCATAAGCGTCCCAACTAGAAACCAATCTAGTCCCCTCCTTCGCCCCGCCGCACAGTGGATCGAGTCAATAAGAGAGGTCGGACATGAAATTTTTGACTAAAACTGAAAATTTTGATGTTTATTTCATCACATTTTGAATTAAAAGGGGTGCTTTCAGATGAAAATTTCACGAGGAAACTGATGAAGCCACTTTGGGAGCCTCAAAATTCTGTGTAAAACGGAGTTATATACGTTTAAAGTTTCCAAATTTTTTCCGATCTCTCCTATTGACTCGATCCACTGTGCGCCGGTCCAGCATGCGAATTCCCTTGAACACGTATGGAACTAATTACAAAGAGACGCCTCTCAGTGTTTCAATGGAGCATCATCATTGGCGACCGGGGTTGCAGAAGAGGGGGGGCGAGGGGTAGCCGGGTGGAGGGGGGGGGGGGAGCAGTGCAGTGCAGGTTGCGGGTTACGGCGCGAGCGCGTCTCGAGTGCTGACCTATTTTCCGTCGCGATGTAACCTTAGATTCTTGTTTAAAGTTCATGGTTTCGGCGCGCCGCAGCTACTGCCACCTGCGTTGCCGATTTTCCGCACCGAATTCGCCCGCTTCCCATACTGCCGTGCTAAGGAAAAACGCCGTACAAACATTCGAGAGTTGCCAAATTTCCTCGGATTAAATGTTTGTGTTTAGGAAAATTATAATATTTTTCCTTGAAATTTTCAGGAACTTTAGGTGACATTGCACTCAAAATTATCTGAAAAATTGGAAGAAAAATATTTTCACATTTTCCCGGAAAATCGTCATTTACCAAAGAAGATTTGGCAACGCCTAAAGGTTCTTACGGCGTTCTAAAAACGCTCAAAAACTCATTCCTCCGGGAGAGCCGATTACGACCATCCATTGACCTTAAATTCTGGGGAAATAACCCGTTATAAGCAGGGCCGGATTAAGGGGGTGGCCACATGGGCCGCGGCCCATGGCGGCAAATTTAGGGGGCGGCAAATTTTGCAATTTTTTTAAATGTGGGTATAAAAAAATCGGATTCAGAAAAAAAATTATCAATGAGAAAAGGGGACGAAATCTCTCTTTCCTGAGAGTATGGTAATTTCTAATTTTGTCGTTTTTCGGTGATACAAGAAATAGCATCTTTAATTAGTAGAGTGAAGAGAGGAACTAAACACGCAATTTGGCCTGGAGCTCAACGCAGAGAGGAATGATCACGAGGACTTGAGATGAAAAAGACAAGCCCTTGGCGCGGCGATCGGCATGTAACAAATATTAGCGCCTACAAGACTGCATGAATACTTCGCCCATTGCGCCAAACACAGTGCGGTCAGGAGCGGTTGGCGTGAAACGTACAGCGCCTACAAGACTGCAGGAATACTTCACGCATTGCGCCAATCACAGTGCGATCAGCACGGGGCAGCCGGGCAGCGGCGGCGGAAGTTAAAATTATTAAACCCATTTATGTTTGTTCTTTCATAATTTTTTGGTTCATTTCTTATAAATGGAGGACCTTGTCCACATAGAAATAGGCTTACGGAACTTAAATTTCGCGCAAAGTACCGTGAAATTTTGCTAGTAGTGTTGACAGGGCTTTCGCAAAAAATGTGTCCAACACGAGTAGGTAAACGCGTCTTATGCACCCCTCCCCCTCCGGCACGTTCACTTGATGGTTTTTATTGATGTTTCAAAACGAATGAGAAGGGGGCGGCAGGTAGGTAAATCCGGCCATGGTTATAAGTACTTTCGTTACAGCTTATGTATTAAATTTATTGAATTTCTTGAAAGTGATTTGCAATCAAGTAAATCTTAAGAACTGGAAAAAAGGGAGGGCGTGTGTTAAATTCACCATGGTAAACATAACAATGTTAGCAATTAGAGATTAAACCGCATAGAGATACATCTGTTTTACATCACGGTGAAGACATTTGTATGGTGTTCGCATCCTGTGCGGATAACTAACGCATTCCGTGTGTTTTCCGCCGACCGGCGAACTCTAACATCAAGGCGACACACCGAGTACGTCAATTATTTGACGCAAATGCAATGCCAGATGCGAATGAATGAAAAGCGTGGCTGCAAATTTGCGTATTTTTGGGAATTGAGAAACAAGATGTGGCGTGTTTAGTCGAGGCAAACACTGTAATAGCGAGGGGCTAAAAATACACGCGATACTGTTAGTTTTGGAGCGACAATTCTCAAGTATTGCTTATCTTACTACTATTATCTTTCTATCTTTCTAATTTCTATATCTTTCTATCGTCCTGTCATCCTATCTTTATATCTTCCTATCTTTCTATCTTTCTATCTTCCTATCTTTTTATTTTTCTAACTTTCTTCATTCCTTTGTTTGTTTGTTTCTTTAACCTTAATTTCTATGTAAATTTATTACTATTACTGCCTTCTTTAGAGGTGTAAATGGCCTTAGATGCTAAAGCACCGCTTTAAAATAAAATTATATTACTACTACTTTCTTTGTTCTCGCTTTGATTTTTTCATCCCTTTTACTTCCTCTTTTTTGGGGCGAACGAGAGGGGCGCACGCCCCCCACAGCCCCCCTGGATCCGCCCCTGTAAGTTCCTCGTTTCTCCCTGACTAGCGTGGGGCCGGTGGGGGCTTGCTAGGTGGAGGAGATGTGATAAGAGAGTGGAGGAAAGAAGAGAGGCTCTAGGTTGGTGAGATGGTGGTGGCTTACCCTGTGGATTGTCGGTATCCGGGGTAGTTGGAGGCTTGCTTGGCGGCGCTGATCCCGGTCGGCTGATGAGCGAATCCGCTCGTCGCCAGACTTGAGCCGAAGTTCTGCGGGGCCGACTGAGTCGAGGAAGTCACTCCCCAGACGGTAGTCACCACGGACAGCTGCTGCTGCGGCACCGCGGTCCCACCAGGCGACCACTCCCTGCAATCAGTCCAACACCACATTCTTATTCCTTGGACCGCAAAGCGAATTACCATACAAAAATCTCCAACCATCATTCAAACGAAATGGAGATGTTGCATGTGTGAGAAATTTGCGATTTGACTGTTGATTCTTACGTGAAAGTTCGCGAGAAACACGATGGTGCCACTGGTTTTCTCTGGAATCAACTCCCAAGCTCAAAAAAAGCTCTCAAGTTGAGGCCAAAATGTAAGGGATATCCCACGCTACCCTGAGAGTCCACGTCTACATCAAGACAAACTCTCTATGCAAAGATAGGGAGCAAATACATTAGCAGGGTTGTCACTTTATTTGGGGACTCCAAAACTGAAAACACGGCATCACTGCTAATGAATTTGCTCCCTATCTTTGCATAGAGAGTTTGTTTTGATGTAGAGGTGGACTCTGAGGGTAGGGTGGGATATCCCCTCCATTTTGGCCTCAACCTGAGAGCTTTTTTTGAGCTTGGGAGTTGATATCAGAGAAAACCAGTGGCACCATCGTGTTTCTCGCGAACTTTTACATAAGAATCAACAGTCAAATCACAAATTCCTCACACATGCAACATCTCCATTATCTGAAAAATTGGGAGGAAAATATTTCTAAGTTTAGGAAATTCGAGAAGAAACTTTCGGGCAATAGCGGGGAAAGATGCTCGGAGCTTCTGATTCTAGGACAGGAGACATCCTGAAACCTGCCCTGATCACAACTCAAACCACTTGAAGCTTCCCTGAGAAAAAGATGTCTATGATTAAATGACTATGAAATATGCTTGTTGGAGTTCGGTGATAATCCAATATCGACAGAAATTCGGAAACGCAGCGATACAGATAAACCAACTTGCCGCTTTGAGGTTCTTTGAAAGAGCGAAAAGGACCGCAACACCTAGTACACATCGCCCATGTTCCATGACACAACAGAACTCAGGTTTGCGGGCTACACATGCGTTGACCTATTGCGACACGAAATTGATGGAGGAGAGTTTGAGTTTCCTAATTGGTCGGATTCACACGTCAAGAGGAATAATCGATGCGATTCGTGATCAATCAAAACGAATCAACGGTTAAACGCTCCGCTTGCCGACCGACAAATTCGTTGCTCCTCTCACGTAAGGGCGTATCTCGATTGCCACGTGAACCCTGCGGGCCGATTATTGAAATGAGCCAGTTCGGCTGAATTTTTTTATTACATATTATGAAAGTCCTTGGTGAAATGAGTATACAGAATTTTTTTCAGATTTTTTTTGAGCCCTCTGGCCTGAGAAATCTTACTTCAAAAATGCCAAAAATTGAAGGTCTCTGAAACGCTGTTTGAATCGCGCGGGCTGAGAACTGACGTCACACCTCAGGTGGTGACGACCCTTGGTTTATTCCGAGTTAGTCCGAACAATATGGCTAGTGGTAAAATTTGACGAGAAATTTGTTGAAACATTTGGTTTCGTCCGAAATTAACTCTTTCTTGATGAAAAAAGGCGTTAAAGTTCGCGAAATTTATTCACCGGGCGACCGCGAGTGAGCATCGGCTATCGGAAACGATGGGCTCGTAAACAAACGAAGATTGATAACAGGAAGGATCCAAACAACTCGGAATCTTTTGATTTTCTTTACCTTTAAACCATTTCTGACTTCTACAAAGCATCTGAAAATCAGTTTTATCGTATTTTACAATCTGGAGCTAGAGTCTATCGGCTCATTGTGATGTGTATTCAGAGTATTCTGAAACAGAAAGTCAGTTGTCATAAGTTCACACCCAGACATTCTTTTCTTGGATCATTCGCTTTTCATTTTCGCCTCAAATCAAGTGTTTTGTAGTTTCCTTATCTGAAGTATGTGGTTTTGAATTCATACAAGAGTTTGAAGTTCATCTGTTTTAGCATTAAAGCCTATTGAGCCCTCAAACTTTACCGATATGATTACAGTTCAAGGTTCCTCTGGTCCGTACCAAGTGATTAGGTACACATCAAAGATGTGTCCTATGGTTCTTCAAATTAACAGTTCAGAAGTAAATTAGAGACTACAGTAACTTAATCCACTCCTGCCCTTTCCTTCAGTGTTTGTTCGTGTCTGTTCTTTATGCGTTACCACTCTAGTGCATACACCGGTAATGTAGGTTAGATAGGTATTATCGCATATTTTCTACTAGCAGTACCTTCTCTTAAGCGTTCTAATTTAGCAAAGAAATTCCACCAGTTGCAGAAAATTGTGTGCGTAATGAATAAGTGAATATGAATACCTCCTTTTGGTGACTCAAAGTTTCTCAGATCCGTCCTAAGGAGGTTTCGCATGTAGGTGCATGATCAGTTTTGCCAGATGAAATTACTGCTCTAGCAGCTTCAAATTTATACTTTGATCTCTGATTCACTAATAAATGACACTTTATGGTGTCATTTATATTTAATCAGTTCAAAGCTAATGCGACAATAAATCATCAAAGGTCCGATTGAGGAAGAAATTTTCCGGTGAGTGCCACGGCTGAATCAACATTCCAACTAGACTTGCGAAGGTATCAACCAGGAAATGATCATCTGTCTGGAAGTGAAATTTTTTTCATTGCATCATACAGTTTAACAGGTAAGATAATTATAATTACTGAGGTACTATCAGGTTAAATACACAAGTTTAGTGTAACATTTAGATTTAAGTATGTTTAACTTTGTGGATAATGATTAATGAAAAAGCGTGGAAAAGTAGTGGCATGGCTAATCTGAGAAAGTACTTACCTAGATTCACTAAGTTTTAGTCTGATTGCTTCTCTTGATGTCCTAATGGAAAAATTATTCGACAAAATTTCTGAAATGTGTGCGATATTTATATCTTCTATATGCCGAAAATTTTGTGAGTATGTAGAGCGTTAAGTCAACTTGTTTTCCATTTAAAATCTAAACTGAAAGTAGAAGTTTAGAACACCGTAGTCAATACGTAATTGAGGCACTGGATGCAAAAAGGCCCTTTCTCGGTTGCAGTGTTTGAGAGTCACCTCTAATATTTCATTCTTTGAAAGGAAAGTGAATGCATCAAGTGAACTAGTTGACTCTCAATCAGAAATACCATGAATAGTAGGATAATCATCTCATAATTGTCTCTTATATATGAAAATAAAAACTCTGAAAGTTATCTGAGAAAGCACTTGAGATCGATTTCCATATTCTTAGATGAAGCCTGCGTTTAAAATCACAATATTTCAAATTTTCCATAGTGCTTAAGGCCTGCAGCACAACCTTATCTTTCAAGGCAGGAAAAACACCATGGAACCTCCATCATTGCCAACTTCCAGCTTAAGACTTTCAGATTACTTCATCCGTGTCTCAGTGGAGAGAAGCTGTAGGATTAACTCATTCCCTAAGAAAGGGGAAATCTAAGAAATGAAAGAGCCTTAATAGAATTATCACTTACCATATAGGTATCACTTCCTCATGAGTCTGTTTGGGTTGATACCTTCGCAAGTCTAGTTGGAATGTTGATTCAGCCGTGGCACTCACCGGAAAATTTCTTCCTCAATCGGACCTTTGATGATTTATTGTCGCATTAGCTTTGAACTGATTAAATATAAATGACACCATAAAGTGTCATTTATTAGTGAATCAGAGATCAAAGTATAAATTTGAAGCTGCTAGAGCAGTAATTTCATCTGGCAAAACTGATCATGCACCTACATGCGAAACCTCCTTAAGACGGATCTGAGAAACTTTGAGTCACCAAAAGGAGGTATTCATATTCACTTATTCATTACGCACACAATTTTCTGCAACTGGTGGAATTTCTTTGCTAAATTAGAACGCTTAAGAGAAGGTACTGCTAGTAGAAAATATGCGATAATACCTATCTAACCTACATTACCGGTGTATGCACTAGAGTGGTAACGCATAAAGAACAGACACGAACAAACACTGAAGGAAAGGGCAGGAGTGGATTAAGTTACTGTAGTCTCTAATTTACTTCTGAACTGTTAATTTGAAGAACCATAGGACACATCTTTGATGTGTACCTAATCACTTGGTACGGACCAGAGGAACCTTGAACTGTAATCATATCGGTAAAGTTTGAGGGCTCAATAGGCTTTAATGCTAAAACAGATGAACTTCAAACTCTTGTATGAATTCAAAACCACATACTTCAGATAAGGAAACTACAAAACACTTGATTTGAGGCGAAAATGAAAAGCGAATGATCCAAGAAAAGAATGTCTGGGTGTGAACTTATGACAACTGACTTTCTGTTTCAGAATACTCTGAATACACATCACAATGAGCCGATAGACTCTAGCTCCAGATTGTAAAATACGATAAAACTGATTTTCAGATGCTTTGTAGAAGTCAGAAATGGTTTAAAGGTAAAGAAAATCAAAAGATTCCGAGTTGTTTGGATCCTTCCTGTTATCAATCTTCGTTTGTTTACGAGCCCATCGTTTCCGATAGCCGATGCTCACTCGCGGTCGCCCGGTGAATAAATTTCGCGAACTTTAACGCCTTTTTTCATCAAGAAAGAGTTAATTTCGGACGAAACCAAATGTTTCAACAAATTTCTCGTCAAATTTTACCACTAAATCACAATATACAGATAGAAACTTTCGCTAAATAAGCAAACCGGGCAGCAGCCATATTGTTCGGACTAACTCGGAATAAACCAAGGGTGGTCACCTGAGGTGTGACGTCAAAAATCGGCGTTCGCGCCACGGCCCGGATTCAAATAACGTTTTTGAGGGGCACGATTTTAAAATCGCATTTTCTCCCCTTAGCAATTTTTTTCAAAACTTTTTATTGTGCTCATCGTTTTTCTGGTGAAATTTTACATATAGTGCAATAGCTTTTAAGCCAATCCCTCACCAGCCGAACTGCCTCATTGGTAGCTATAGACAAAAGAGACAAAATAGATATGGAGAGCTCCTTTTGGTGGAAGCGGGTGGTTGCAATGGACAAAGGAGGTAGGTAATAGACTAACTAACGGCAATCCACGAGAGACTCGACAGTTAGTCTATTATTTTCTCCGTTTGTCTATAGGAACCACCTGTACGTGTTTCGCCCCGTCCAACTTTTCTACTCGTGCATTAAAGTCTCCGAGTCGACCGAAGAGAGTTGACAATCTCCTTCATTTCGTGGAAAAGCAATCTTACCACCCTGGAAGTACAAATAGTTGTATGACACGTTACGTATAATTTTTATTGCGACTCCGCAGTTCGCAAACGACCGATCGGTCATTGGTTCATGAACATTCTGCACCCCTGCTGCCATGTGAGGCAAAAACACCGTAGGAGCATTTGAATTTTGCCAAATGTCCTCTCAGAAAAAATCTATTCTTGAAAAAGTCGTAAATATTTTTTCCTGGAAATGTTCAGATTTTATAGATCGAATTTTGAACAAAATCCTCCGAAAAATTGGTAGAGAGATATTCACAGGTTTTCCCGAAAATTCGTTGTTTTCCGAAGGAACTTTGGCAACACCTGAAGACTCATACGGCGTTCTTCCTTAGCACGGCAGAACTGGCTTCTGGATTCCGGGTGCTTTGTCGAGCGATTGTTCAGGGACGTATCCGATACCCGGCGTTTTCGATGCGAATGAAGCCATAAAAGTCCCGGAAAGGCGAGGGGAAGCGAAGCAGGAGAAAGAGGAAAGCTCGGCGCTTGATTGGGGAACGCACCGTCAGGGAGCGCTGTCGTCGGCGTTGCAACCGTGACAAGGAAAGCAGTTTAATAAACCTGACTAAGTGTCTTTGTTTTAATTTGCTGAGTGAATAAACGGGAAGGATACGGGATAAGGGGCGTGGGAACGAAGAAGGGGATGCAGGGATACGGGATAAGACCCGTTACTCACTCGGAGGCGTGACTACGCGACGCCGCGCGTCGAGAGGGGAATCGGGGGTTCGGGGTGCCTCTCTTGCCAAACTGCCCGAAAATTGGGAATTTGCAATCCCCTGCGCCCAATTTACTCCCTAAATAATGAAAGACAACATTGAGATCCTCATGGTCTTCATTTTGCGCTGTAGAACTGTTGTTTTTGGTACGCTTAAGAAACAACATAAGTGCCATTGGTTTCCTCATGCAGATAGGTGTTTTAATGGATGAGTTGGGAATATTGGTTCCTAATCGCAAAGTGTGATTCAAATCTCCTCTCAAAGTGCGAATGGGCGGTGTTCCTTGAAAGGGAATCAGCTGTTACCAATTTTAAATGGACAGTTTATTTTTTAAGAGATAAAATTTGTATGAATTTTGTATAGGATTTCAGAGAATTTTCCTTAAGTCGCAAAGGGAATTCCAAGAAATTTTTTAGAGCATCCGTCCATTCTCTTGTGAAAAATTGTATTTTCCAAATAGAGTTAACAAAAGCTGACGTCCCTTCTTACCCTTTCGAGAAACCCTGTCCTCTTATTTCGTTTCTTCATTTCCTCCGTGCACAAATATTTAGGCAGGCAAGCGCAAGAGCATTGACTATGATGAATTCATTGCTACTCTAAAAGCGCTAAAAATATGCTCATGCAGGGCTAAAGAAAAAATGAACTGCTTGGATGGTATTATTATTAACCCCTTCGCAACCAGGAATAAATTCAATATTAACTGTACCACAAAAATATCCGTTCAATACTTCCACAACTGTCTTGATTATACTCGAAAAGCGGTGATGAAAAGGGTGAAATATTACAAACGTCCTAACATCGATATCATAATTATCAATACATCGTTAATACCGTCTGAAACAGCATATTGGAAAATGCTGAATTCCCACTTGAAGTGGCAACCGTGCATGCTGCCGCGAGGCGTCGCTCTGTTGTTCTCCCAGTGATCAACTGGAGAGAACTTTCCTTTCACTCTGGGCTATTTAATCAATGTAAAATCTCGAAAAATCTCGATCGCTAGTGAGATTCTCCTCTGTTCTCTTGTAAAAAATCGCTTGAAAAAGCGATTTTTTGTATGTGTGAGTGCGCTCCCATAAGATCTGATGTAACCGCTTATTGTATTAGTGTGTATTTTACAGGGGTTTTTCGAGACTACCGATAGTCGCTGTTCGATACGTCGATACGTCGATTCAATTCTAAACCTACCAACCCTTTCCTACAAAATACCCTGTTCCTTCTGAGTTTCCTTAACTTTGCCTTCTTTAACTCCGTTTCTAAATAAACTGTATTAATTATCTGAAGTTCTTTATATCTTAAAGCTTCAATTTCCAATATGAATTTCCTAACTTTTTCACCATTTTCCTTATAAAACAAAATCAATTTACGTATGTACTTTTTACCCTTGTGTTTAGCGCTTGTTTCATTTGTGCGTCAGCTTTGATACAATGGCGGATTGTTTACGTTCATTTTATAGTTGAGCATTTTCCAATTTTTTCCTTTAAATCTCTTCGAAAAAGTCCCAAAATGACTTAGCACTCTTTAAATAAGTAATTCACCCCTTCAACTTAACATTGATGGTACTTTGGATGGTTCCACCTTTTGCAGTGAGAGAAACTGAATTGCCGAGTTTCTGAGCTGGCTATGGCTGGCTCCTTGGTTTGTCCGTGTCCTTCGGTTTGATTTGTGATTTGTGCAACTTCCTTAATGGATAATCTTACTTATCAAAATACTCTTTGACTGTGCGTGGAGTGTAATTTTGTCTTGAGTCTTGACAGCATTAGCACCATGTGAATCAAAATTTCAATCAACTCCATTTTTGCCGCAGGGTAGGGATCCTTTAGCTATCCTACCGCTATCAGAGTGCTGTCGAGAAACTAATCACAACTGTCGGTATGTTCTGTTGAGCAGTTATGTAAATATAAAACGGTTGTATTTGTTAGTCAATTTCTTTTGTATGTGAACAATAACTGAATGTCCAGAATTCCAAACATCTGACTGTATCTCAAGTATATGTCGGAAATATTTATCAAGGTCAGAGTTTGTGAATCCTTGGCAGCAGTTAATGAATTTCCCCTAAGTAACAACTTCGCTCAACAAAGTTTGGTAAGTAAGTACAGCTCAGATCCACCATCGTACACATATAATTACATATTAGTTTAAACTCAGTGCGAGTAATGTTTTGAGGGTAAAGTGTTCTCTATTCTCCAACATTTATTAGCAGGGGTGCGAATTGCGCGGAGGCTGAGAGGTACTTGTTATTTTTCTAGATTTTTCAGATTTGCAATTTTTGTGGAATACTTACTGTGACTTTGGCACACATTCTAAAATTAACAAGAAATTCCACAAAAGTTTGATCAGCGCGTTGTGCTGACCTTCTTGCGAGAACCTAGCCCGAAGCTGAAAATTGCAGAGGCATGAAACAATGTTCACTTTGGTTTGTGAGATTTTCTTATAAACTTGGCATCCTCATATTTGTCCGACTTTTACCAAAATAATCTTGAAATTATCTCTCCCATCACCACATAGCAACAAAATTAGCATAAACATTCTTGATAAGAGGTGGCATAGTATCCAGAGACCCCTGAGAGTTTTGTATTAAATACTAATGATGCTCCTCTGGCAGAATTAAAAATTGACCATTCTAAACTACATACTCATATCAACAGCTCTTGCTGACAACAACCTGCTACCTTCATCAACTTAATCTGAAGTTTAGAATAATAGATAAGCCGCCAACTAATGTACTATCATTTCCATGCAAACAGTCAACCTTGTATTTATTGAGGAATGATAAATACAGTTTTTACTATGCCTTAGAGTTCTTACCATAATTCTTACCATTTGGAGTCAGGAAATAAAAATAATTGCTTCATTGTTTGCATTTTTATTGGCCAACTAAGTTCACAGTGGAACTTTCGTCTACTTGGTGTTAATGAAGGTAAATATTTATTCTTCTCTTATTTGGATGAGAATTACCTAGGTACATCAAATAGGTATGACATACTGTGACACTGGGTGCCGCTACTAGGTACTCTACTTATATTTCAACGATACTGGAAAAATTCATAACTCAGGTAAGGGCGTTATCTTGCAAGCTACAGAGCTAGTAATTAGTCATATTTCGATCCTTTGAGATTCTTTCATCATTCAGAAATAAAAAACTAAATTCAGCTGGAACAGGCACATTTCTAGGAAGGAATGTGACGGATCATTTATATCTAATTTATATCTCATCGTCATCTCATTTATCAAACAATGCTTCTCGTCCTCATCTTGTTCTAATCTTGTTGAGAGCAGGCGAAGATTTGAAATGCGCGCTACAGATTCGGTAGTCGCCTGGCAAAAGTGGTACCCGCCTGACGTCACAAAACTTCAAGATGGCAACAAAAATCAAACTGGGACAATAATCAAAGAAAAGGACTGTGGTGGTTACAAAGGAATACCTAAATGATCATTCATTTTTTCGAACCCTTATAATTTAAAAAAATTAATTTGAAGTGAAGTACGTATTTGGAGACTTTACACTTTACTGGGAGAACATCCAATGCCCAGCATGAGCATTGGAAACGTCATTCGTGAACTCAAAATGACCGACTTGTTTAGGGTTCTCCACTCAGTCCACATAAGTGATATTGATTCTCCAGCTATGCTTTTCAAATTTATTCAAACGAGCCCGACTTACAGCGTACGCCTGCAGCTAATACCTCGCGACTTCTGTCTCGACTTTCAACCCCTCACACGCTTGTTTAACTCAACTTTCAGCTTATTCGTAAGTCAAGTTCACCAAATTTTACACGAATTTTTTTTTATTTTTTTTTTTATTTTTGGCACGAGCTGATACTTGCTCGGGAATTCCTTCCCACAAACGAACTAAACATCTTTTTAAATAAGAGCGTGCACCGAAAAAAACTTTCTTTACAAGGACTGAACTTAAGTTCATGTGGAATACTAAAGTTATTAGCCCGGGTATTGAAGCTTTCAGTCCTAGGAACCAAACTTCAGTAAGTGGGGTGCCGTGCTTTGAGATATACCGATTGATCTGCCTTTCAAACCTATGGTAAAGAATCGATAAACAGGGTTTTCGCAATGAACTCGTTAATAATCGATTTTTTACCACAGCCTCAAAAGGGAAAACATCGATATCCGATCATTCACACCTCGCTTCGTTTTAGCGGGCCGATTGTTGAAATTGGTAGACAGAGCTGTAGACAAAGATGATAAAAAGGATAAGGAGGGATCCTATTGGTGGAAGTGGGTGGTTGCAATAGACAACAAAAGAGGTCGGTAATAGACTAACTTACGAAAGAGCCCTTTAGTTATGGTCAATCATTTTCTCCATTAATCTATACCCATTTCAACCTGAACGCTCCATACTCCTTAATGTCTTCCTTGTCTATAGCTTTGTCTATCAATTTCAACAATCAGCCTGAAGTTCAGATATCCGAAGTCTATCATGAAGAAAATCTGTCTAGGTGTGGCTAACAAGAAAACTGCGGTTGGCAGAAGCTCGATTCCCATGACTGGATTTCAGTTCCCTGGAATGAACGTTATAGTGTTTCTTTCGAACCGAAATTGTTTTTTTCGTGATATGCAAGCGCTGAAGAAAAAGAAAAGTTAGTGAAATTAACTGGAAACGAAAATGTTTCAAACGAGACACCACTGCGCGCAAAATTCAGATCGGTTTTAGCAGACCGGCCGGCGGATTCAAAATAATTTATGGACAAAGATATAAACGAAGAAACAAAAATAGACAGCAAGTCGGAAGAGCGAAGTAGACTGGGCCCCCGCCAGACGATTGGATTTCCGATCACGGTTGCCGCAGTGGCGTGGCGTGCTTTGCGATACATCGATTGATCTACCATTTAAACCTATAGCAAAGGATCGATTATTGGGGTGTGCGCAGCGAACACCCTCAAAATCGATTCTTTACCACAGCTCAAACGGGGAAATATCGATAATCGATCGTTCACGCCTCGCCACTGGGTTGCCGACATCAAGGCCATTAGATGTAATCGGGAATAATTCAGTTAATTCACACTATGAGAGCGGCACCGCAGTTTTTCATCGTTGTATTTAAAGCTCTTTTCTTTCGAGTGAACTTCTAGGATCCGTATTTATGGACATAATAAAGGCTGATACAGGTTAATGGTACAACGGGCTCATTATTAAAATTGATAGACAAAAGCAATAGACAAAGAAGATAGGGAAATGAAGTGATTCTATTGGTGGAAGTGGGTAGTTGCAATGGACATAGGAGGTAAGGTATCAGACTACCCACGGCAACCCACGAGAGACCCTGTGAATGAATAATCCATCATTTTCTTCCCAATCTACCCTGCTTCAACCAATAGGATTGCTCCATACTCCCTAGGTCATCTTTGTCTACAGCTTTATCTATCAATTTCAATAATTAGTTCGCAGGAATCTACATGTTAAACAGTGAGATATGCTTAAAGACACGTATCGTTAACGAAAATAAAGTTTGGACAAGTTAGAGTAAATGAATACCGCGTATTTCTTGACTACTTGATGTTTGAATGCATACGAGCTATTTACACTTAGGGTCCCTTTTAAACGATTGAACACATTGAGCGAGTGCCGCCAGATGAAGCAACAGAGTTGAGCTCTCAGAGCAGGGTATTTTTTCGATGATAGAGAAAGGATATACAAATTAATCGACCAGTCAGACAACCCTGCACCCCAAACATCCGTGAGGGACGGAATCCCTTCTCTTATAGGTCCCGTATCACCATTTATGACCGCTTCGTTCAGAAGTCACAACCACTCTTTACGTTCTCCTTCCGGTTTCGGCTTTGTATCGACCTACGTCCTATCGTGTGAAAAAACTCCAAAGCTTGTTCATTTGCGCTTGAATTTTTTCCTCCCCACGTAGGTATCTTGACTCGAGAGATTCTTTTGTAGCGCATTTTGTATTCCTCGTCAAGCACCGTCCTGCATGAGGAATCCATGTTCGACGTAGTATTTTACATTCAAAATTGTGTCTAGTGCGACAAAATTGATGATTTAAGTAGATCCTCTCACGATAAATTTCATACTGTGGGAAAGGACGAGTAATTGCTAAATGCGCATTCACCTCACTTGGAGACAATTTTAATAACCAAATTACAACGTCAGCATATTCGGCGTGGTCCTTAAGAACTCGTCGTGGTGGGCGTGAACTGGATAAAAATTCAGCCATACCGACACGGGCGACCGTACGCTTACGCATATCCGTAAAAAGGTGAAAACGAATGGGAAGTCATGTGACAATGAGGCCATAGGTTCGGTCAGGGGGGGGGGGGGCGACCTTAATGACGATGTCCCAGAAGGATAACGCTGTTTACCGTACGAGCACCGAGTTAAAATGTTATCTAACCGAGGTCAACGCTACGGTTTCGTTGCTACGCCGAACTCAACAGCCAACAATCGCCTTGCAAAACGTTTCTGCCGAAGCGAGGGCGAGGGCGCCGCGACGCCCCAGCACGAGGCGTCTGATTTCGACTCCTCGGCGTCGGCCCTCATCAATCAGCGTTCGCTATAACGTTGGATGTTTACGATGAACTTTCCCTCAGATTCCTGCAGCAAGAACAGAAATATAGAAAGTAAAAACTTTATTGGTCGGTAAACTGACGCTTTTGAAAAAAAAGAGCTCTTAGATTATTTTTGGCCTATTACTCAACTTCCTAAGTTTTAATTGAATAAAAATAATAACTCGGTTGATTGAACCTGATCCGTAGACTTCTACTCGACGCTTTGGCAGAATGGACAACTTGCAGTTGTTTGCATATAAAAAAGAAGAAATAATGGGGTAATTCAGGTGTCAACATACATTATTGAAATTATTAATGCTGCGAGCTACTTTATGCTCATGGATTCACTCAAAATATAAACTATAAAGTCCGTAAATATTATGTACATGGCTCATTCTTATTTAACTCAGTTATACATGCGTTCTTTTTAGTACAAATACCACCAATTTCGACTTGTAGACCATCTCAAATAATACTAAACGAACAGTCCAAGTGAATATTGCAAATTTTTTACTCTTTAGTCGGATGTGCTTTCAAAATTAGTTCAATACTTCATTACTTGAGTAAATACGATGCATATTCAACGTGCTGCCAATTAAATTTTGTAAATTTAAAAGTATGATCCAAATTTTTGTAATTATCAATAGGATTTAAGAGAAGAAACATATCTATGAAAATACTCGTTGACAAATTTATTTTAGTTTCACAACAGAAAAAAACAAAAATATAACCCACTATTAACCTACTATATATGTAAGGATTGCATATGAGTTTAAAAAGCGTACTCGAAGACAAGTAGAATCATCGTATTATCCGAAACCTGTAAATTTGGCAGTAATAGCAAAGAGGAATCTTGTGCTTAAACTCGATTAGGCAGCACTGCCTTAAAGAGGACGGTGCATTTCGAGCAGAGATCGGTTTTAGCGGCTGAAATTAAGCGCTGACTCAACGTAGTCGAAGGCAGAACAGCAAAAGGAGGACCTTCTGCCGCGGGACCTTGAATTCGAAGCGATAGTACTAAGAGAGAAACAATCAGCGTGAAAACAATTCGCCTGACGACAAAGATCGACTCATTTGTCGTCGCTGTCAAATCTTGCGGAGAAAACCAGGCACTCTCCACTGGAATATGCAGGAAAAACAAAAATTTAGATCGTGTCAGTATAGCTGAGAACCTTGCACATTCCACAACGGAACGATTTTAAGTTCTTGGAAAAGGGGATGTGAGTAAGTGACGTGATCAAATCTGAACTGAACAGTACTTAAAGATGAAAAACTTTAATCTTTCGTTATATTTTTTTCGTTTTAATTTTTCGAAGAAAAGGAATTTGGAAAATCATAGCTAGGAAAAATGAAAGAGTTATAGCTGTAAAATCAGAAGACAAAATGGCATGCAAATTGTAATTTCCCACGATTTTGAAGCGATTTTTCCGGCCGAGATTAACTCATTAATTTGGTAGAATAAGTTATAACTCATCCGAAATGCATTTAAAACTGGAGTACAATCCTTTCTATTTACGTCTTGTAGCAGGGAGGATAAAAGCGCTGGTATCATGTTTACATAAGACCAAAGAGTCTGATACCACTATTCAAACTCTTATGGGCGCATATTGCCTACCCTCTCAGATGAAGGAAAATCGAACGCAAGGAGCTGCACCGCCAAAAAATTGCCCGGAGCAATATTCAAGGCATTTCAATTCGCCGTAAAAAGAACTGTGAACAGTTCCTATTACCACCATTACTTCATTAAATTTTACTTTATACGCGTTTTCCATTTTCTGTCTCCGCATGTACGACCATTCTTCCTTCACATACTTAGCTCAGGTTTCCTTTAAATTACGAAAAGTGTTAAGTACGGTAGTGAATCTTATTCCACCGTCCGATTCATAGATTTCATCATTTTCATTTTTTCAATTTTTTTTTAAGAAATTTCATATTTTGATTGCAAGTGTGCCTATGCTTTACGTCACTTGCACTTCAATCAGTTTCCGGTTCATGAATGAATTTTAATTGTTTACAGTTAAAATTTCAAAAAAATCTGAGCCTTACTTTCATAACTTACGTAAGGGAACGCTCTGTATAATCAAAGTTTAAAAATCCATTCGAATAGTGTTGACCGAAATGAAACGCCACCCTTGAAGAAATTACCAATTGCATTGACATCCTATTGCGAGGCCGTGCGCGGATCTTACATTTCGCCCGCAATATCGAGCGTATGCAACCCGGCCCACCGCGGAGTTCGAATAGTTGCATGTTAGGTTCGAACCCAACTCGGCACACTCTTCCATTGTGTTACGCTCCGTGCGTTATTGGAATGCTGAGTTTGTCTTTCGGAAAAGCATCTCAGTTGGTGTACATAGCATCATTATGTTTGAAGTATTTCTTTGTTGATTGCGGAGTCTAAAAGAAGTTGTAAGGGATATATTATCGAATGATTCTAACCCAGAATAAATAACGGAATGAATTGTAAACGGAAAGTCCTGTTACCTGAATTAATTTTTGTTGGAGAGAAGAGACTGGAATGGTACTTATTTCGCTTTACTTGATAATGTCAACAGAAAATGACTTCATCTCGAACAAGAAAGTTGATAGCTTTGTAAACTGATCCATGAAAAAAACCGGGGTTGAGCTGGCTATCGATTTTCCGACAATGGGCTTCGCCAAAAAACATCTAATGGGCTCCAATCGAAGGACAGTTTACGAGATTTTTTGAGAAGAACCAGATGGAGTCCCCTTTCCGAATAGAGGGGCCTTTGAGGAACTCCCTCGGCCTTTAGGGGAACGATTGTCCCTGATACCTCGGGTCGAACCAATTCGCCCCTGAGAGATACCGTGTGACGTTTTAAGTTCAAATTAGTAAGTTCAAAAATGGAGCTCTTCTCTTAGGCAGGGGCGGACTGGGTACAAAATCGTTGGTTGGGCGAAGCTGGCACAGGGGCCCCAGGGGGGGTCTGGGGGGACACCCCCAGCGCAGAGGGGGGTCCGGGGGCCTCCCCCGGAAAATTTTTCAAAAAGAGCCCCTCCTAGATCAAATTTTAGGCGGTCTTAGCTTAAAATTTGTGAAAAATTTGAGTGTTCAAAAGTGATGCACTTCACCTATTTACTGTACTTTTTTTTGAAACTGAAGCAAATATTAAGGAATACTATAACAAAGATGAGAGGACAGAGCCATGAAACCTGAAACTTAACAATATTTTAGGGTAACAAACAAGCAACTTTCCTCCCCTCCCCCCCCCAAATTTTAGAAATTTGTAATCTAATTGGTCGCATTTTGAGGCAGATTTTCCATCAATGTCTGCAGAAAAATTACGTTTCCGTTTTGACTTTCAGCAAAAATGTATGTATACACTCAAAAAGATCCTGAAAATTTTTGAAATTTTAACTCTATTTGGACACATTTCGAGGCTTCCATGACGCAGATTTTCCATCAATGTCTACTGAAAAATTACGTTTCCTTTTGGAACTTTCAGCAAAAAATGCATAAATACACTCAAAAAGATCCTGAAAATGTTTGAAATTTTAACTCTATTAGGACGCATTTCGAGGCTTCCGTGACGCAAATTTTCCATCAATTTCTGCAGGAAAATTACATTTTATTTTACTTATACACGAAATACTTTCAAATTGTTACATTCAACAAAGCTGGAAAATTTTTGAAATTTCAACTCTATTTGGACGCATTTAGAGGCTTTTCTGACGAAAGTTTTAGAAATGAACACGGTGTTTTCATTTGAAACTATACATTAAAAGAGATAAATATCTTCGACGGTCTCAAACTTCTTCTTTTCTCGCACTTTCTCATCTTCTGTCTCCTCTTTCCTTCTCTCTTTTCCTCCCTTTTTTTTGCTTTCGGAGGGCGTTTGAGCCCCCGAAGCCCCCCCCCCCTCCCTGTCTACGGGCCTAGCGACCGCAGCCTGATTTTGTCTAATTGCAAGTCACTAGATAACCATCTGGGCGGCCCCCTCCTCATATTCCTCTTTCTCTATTCTCCAGCGCTCCCTTAATTTGATTCAATCCATCCGTGGTTTTTGGAAAGATTTTCTCGATCCTTCATAGTATTTTATATTCATCGGGATCCTCAAAGTTCTAAGCCGGTTTAAGAAGCTAAAAACTATAGTCTTCGAAATGCGGGCCCCCAACTTATATCACTGGGGCCCCTTGAAGAAACGAATGTTTCAAATGGGGCCCTTGGAGTCATAGGTCAGGGGTCCCGGCGCTTTTGTAACAGCCTGAACCATCACTGGTCTCCAGTCAAGTGCGGAGATCTGCGTTTTTCATTAGGGCCCCTTTCATTCAAAAGTCCCGGGCCTGGGTGCTCTTCCGAATTTCAAGGCCCATTGCACTCCTTGCAGTTCAAGACTGGGGCCCCAAGGTTACCTTCGAGGCGCCAATGCCGCTCATTTTGAAGTCTTACAAATTTTCTTTTCCCTTGAGTGAAATTTTGTATATTCTTTTTAAGCCCTCGAGGGGGCCCCAGAGAGGTTTCTAGAGAATTGATGGTTGGGGATCCCCAACCGCCCACCCGGGCCAGTCCGCCCCTGCTCTTAGGGCCAAAAAAGGCAGCCAACTTACACGAAAAGCATTAGAAAATTTCCGTTGCCAATCCTTTGATTCGAATATCAAACCAAGATGGCAAAGAATGTACATAAATGAGTTCCTCTGCGTAAAAATGGGTAAATATGTGCAAAACCTATGTCAAATACGTGCTCTACAAAAGACAGGTCGAAAAATTGTAATATTGAATCATTCTAGATAATTCGATTTCACGGGGCTCACTGGAAAAAAACCACATTGGATCGAAAGTCCAGACTCTTAAAAACATCGACAAGAAAAACTACTCTTGATTCAATCATGATTTAGGCTTAAATCAAGAACCAAGCTTCTTAATTTGAGCGAATTCCCTTTTGATTTAAGCTTAAATCTGATTGAATCGAGAGTATTTTCTCTGTTCAATGTTATCAAGAGTCTGGACTCTAGATCCAATGTGTTTTTTTTTTCCAGTGCTGTCCTATCGGGCCGCGAAATCTCCATCGCCAAAATTCCAAATTTCCGATATCTGCCCATATGGGTACTCAAGAGCGTAACTCTCGACGTAGGCAGAGGGAAGAAGCGGGCCGACGCTGGGAGCGGCGCCGGCGTCGCGGCGCCGCGCGTCGACTTTCGAGTGCAGCGAGCGTGCGGGCCAACTGCAAACTGCTCATCGCGAGCGAACCAGTCTAGGCCCCGGCGCGGCAGCCGCGAGTGCACCTTCCGATCGGATCGCGGATCGCCCCCCCCCCCCCCCAAGGTGGGGGAAGGGGTCGGAGTCACCCCTACTCCGCGAGGTCGCCCGCTCATCATCCTCCGGCGGCGCGGCGCGGCGCTCTCCGCCGGGTCGACCCTCATCAGTCGGTGCGGACTCCCCGAACCGAACGGCCGAAACGCGTGGCGCTATCTCAGCCCGGGGAGAGCGCAGCGCGACGTCTTCGCGGCGATGTTTCGGCTGAGGCGGGCGTGTTGAATGAAACTTCTTCCCGCCGAAAGGAGTCTCGCAGAATTTTCAGAGGTTGACCATATCCCATCTGAGGGAAAATAATTGAAAATTCGATATAAAACTCTCAAGTTTGGTTCATGGGGGAGGGGGGACTGGTCGGCAAATTTTATTGACGTGAAAGATATTTCCACTGAAATT
This sequence comes from Bemisia tabaci, assembly GCF_918797505.1. NCBI lineage: Eukaryota > Metazoa > Arthropoda > Insecta > Hemiptera > Aleyrodidae > Bemisia > Bemisia tabaci. Next base: position 28,593,008 of record NC_092796.1, read on the forward strand.
CACGCCGAATACAGCTTATTCTGCATGAAGTTTGATGGAAATTCTTTCCTCGAATAATTTTACTTGAATTTAGGATGGATGTCTCTTCACTGAAAAAAAATAGGGTAGATTTTACCGTATGGTAATCTGACACAGTGGTATGAGTATGGTAATAAACGCCAGATTCTATGGTAGCAATTACCATATAATGGTAAGAATCAGCAGAGTTCTGGTGAATACTACCATAATTCTGGTCATTTTCAATACATGGTATAACTGTGTAAAAAATCAAGTAGACTTGTAGTAGATGTTACCATATTTTTTTTTTCAGTGTTAAAGTGGGAAGAAATTCTCTGATTTTTCAAAAACTTGTCCCGCCTTGTCATGGCGTTTTTCCCCCACACCGTTCCGAGTTGACAAAAGAAAAAAATAAAATAGTGTCATGCATATGCTTGTAATTTCATTTGATACAATTAATAACTCATTTGATATAGAATATAATGGATTTTATGATTCTGCAAGAAGGAAAAGAGTAGTAAGGGGTACCAAACTGTCCAGTTGTAAATGCCCCCAATGTAAGGCATCTAGTAGCTAATACTAGATTTCTGGCAGTGTGATTTGCATCTTGTAGATCTAATAGACGCCTGGTTATCACTGCCGGAAATCTAGTAGTGGGTGATACCTACATTTTCTGGAGAGATTATATTTTCAGCATCAAGGAATTTCTTAACCCAACTGTCGCATCTTAAGACAGCTTAAGGAGTGTTACAGCAAAATAAGAAAAAACGTTAGAGTACGAACCACTGCTCTGAAATATTACCAGCCTCAAAGGTTTGTAATTACCTGGAACAAGAGGAAAAATACAACGAGAATTAGTAAAAATATTGTTTAATCGAGGGAAAGTTTTGAAAATGCCAGGCGGAAATAAAGTCGCTCTAAGGTGAACATGCGATAGATCAATTCGTAACCAAAGCCACTGAAAAGTGAATATCTAAGATTGATTGACGCAGCCTCCCTGTCTAGCAGCGAGGCTGTGTTTAATTTTTTGAGCAAAAAAAGTACTGACTGTTACAGCCGTGATTATTGTTCACACAACGACCATGGGAAGTGTGAAAGAGTAAAAATGCTTACAAAGAAAATTCATCCGATTAGGGTGTGGCACAAATGTCTGACTTCTCTAATTGCTAGTGCGTCTGCATCAATTAATTTTTTTTTTGCTTCGAATTAACAAAATGAACAAATCGTTATAATCTTCGTTTGCGATTCTTTATTTAATGTCCAAATACACGTGACCCTGGCGTGAGAACAAATACATTGAGGTACGAGGATAAGATTTTTAATTAATAAATTAGCATTTGCACAGATCAATCTGCTGTTGTCAATAATTTGTTTCTCATTAAACTAGAGGCCAGATCAAGAGTATCAGATCAACTTTTAAGATCCACAGAATGTGATACCAATTTCCAAGACTCTAAAGATGTCAAGACGTTTGATTTCAATATTTGTCTAAAAATGTTTAACATTTCAAATTTGAATGAAATTACGATGGCTTTTATTACTCCTTCCAATCACTATAAGAGTAGAGAGAGGAGAGGGGGATAAAAAACGTTTAGGAAATTCAATCTCTAGATACATTTCTAGATCTCATTCTCCTCGTCCCTCTGCAAATAAATCGGATGGGGTTGATTTTGATTGGTGGTGAGGGGTTCATGATTGGCTACCGATACACTCCTATTTCGTCACTCTTCTGACATAACTAAGGGCGTAAACCCAATTTACATGTGAGCCCTGCGGGCCGATTATTGAAATTGATAGACAAAGAAGACAAAAGAGATATGGAAGGGTCCTATTGGAGGAAGTGGGTGGTTCGAATAGATAAAGGAGGGAGGTAATAGACTAACTATCGGCAACCCACGGGAGAACCCACAGTTAGTCTATCATTTTCTCCCTTTGTCTATAGGAACCGCCCATTTCAACCAATAGGATCGCTCCATACTGCCTATGTCTTATTTGTCTATAGCTTTGTCCATCAATTTCAATAATCAGCCCGCAGCTCTGCGTTTAAATTTACGCTTCTTGTGGCTCGTGTGGAAATAAAGATCCGTTCCTCGGTCAGAGGATCAACGATTAGTACATATAGTCAACAACAATCATCGCCGAATCAATCTTTGTACATTGTTTAAACGGCGGATAGATCGATGCATCGCAAATCACGACACAAGTCGGATTTTGATGAGCTTCCACATCCACGATGGAAGGATACCAGCCACGAGGGCTTGAAAAACATTGTCCTAGCGGCTCCACGGGGAAAAAATGAAATTGTGGGAGGGGCAGGTAGGGAAGGGGTGATGAGAGGGCGTGGGGGGCGACGAGGGGGCGTAGCGTCGGGGGCCAAGGAAACAAAATGTATCAATCATTTCGAGGCGAATCGCGCGAGGTGGCTTGGCGGCTGACTAAATCGGTAACAGAATCGGCCAACTCGGACGGCGACTCCAGGGTTGCCTCATCGTCCGGTTCAATCGGGGAAATTGCGGGGAAAATCCTGCTTTACCGGCACGATTTGACAACCTGGCGCGAGCGGATGACCTCACGCGGGGTGAGCGAGGCGTCCGCACAGAGAGCGATTCTTGCGGATTAGTAAACTCGAGCAGATTGCAACAACCGCACTCCGGAGCCCGGGCAAAGACACAAGGAGGCCCGGCGAGGTTGCCAGGTCGTGCCACGAAAACGGGGGGATTTTCGATAGGTTTAAATGCAGAAAAACGCTGATTTAGGAGTCCCTTTATACTGAGAGTCAAGACAACACCCCTTCATGGAGTCACAAACGGGAATAAAGATTACAGAAATTGAACGTTTTTCGTAATCTTTCGGCCCATTTTCAAATTCCTTTCTCCGTTCTTTCTCTCATTTCGTTTGTTCCTTGACGAACCCGTAATTCCGTGGTCCATTCCAGATTATAATCTTTGCAATCGGTGAAAATGTAATCTTTATTCCCGTTTGTGACACAGTGAAGGCCTAAAATACGGGAAACAATCAGAAATAGATTCACATTGTCTTGACTCTCGGTATAAAGGGACTCTAGGTTTAAATGCAGAAAAACGCTGGTTTGGCAAGGGTGCGCGGAGCGAAAAGAGAACTCCCCGAGGCGCCACAGCCCGTGAAATCCGTCCATTTCGAGGGGAATCGGGCGCTTTATTCGTGCGCTTCGGCAATGGCGCGCGCGCGGGAGGAAAGGAGGCGATGGAATGAGACGATCATCGACCGAGACCCAACTCGGTGTTGCCGGTCGCCGGACCTTGTCTTCTTTCCTCAAAAGGCCCTTTCTTCAAATAACTGTCAAAATACGTGGGCGTTCACGCAAAGGGCCACTAACGCAACCATGTGTCAGTTGCGCTGGCAGGGAAATGTGTAACAAGTCGGAATTTCATGGATTAACGTGAAAAAATGAGATCAACCCGAACGCCAAACTTTAACGTGGATCATAGATATTACCCTTTGGGAATAAGGTCTCCGGCGTTTGCTTCTGCGGTTTCTTAAGCCCTGTGTCCACTCGTCAAAATGGAAGCTCAAAGTGAATCAATAAATACGATCTGTTTGCGATTGTTGATCAAAAAAGAGTCACGCCGCTCTATTTTGAGTTGCAACACTCATCAATCGCATCAAGTCCCGACTTTGAGCCACTTATCGTTGAAATCGATTCACTTTGAGCTTCCATTTTGATGCCATTTTGACGAGTGGAGACGGCGCTCTTGACCATCCGTCAGGATCGATTTTCGAAAGTTGGCAACACTGCTTTCTCTCCATCCAAGTGAATGCAAAACAATCGAATCTTGGTGCGATTCCTTGTCTCACTTATAATCGATATTTTTTATTAATTTATATGGAGGAGGGTTAAGCAAAAATCCGATTGAAAAAAGAGTATTTTTTTTGTCGATGTTTTTAAGAGTCTGGACTCAAGATCCAATGTGTTTTTTTTTTTGTTTTTTTGTTTTTTTGTTTTTTTGTTTTTTTTTTCCATTGTAGTTTCCACTTAAACACGAAATTCATAAAATTTCAGACACCTGCAAATTCTTCATTTGGGCACTCTAGAATCCATCGCCTCAGCTTGGGATATCGGCAAAGGCCGGTGAGCGGCGGCACATTTCGGCAACGCTGCAAGTTGTGAGTGGAGAAAAGGAATCACCGCCACCTCCACGGTGGACTTGAGAAAGAATCCGAATCAGTAAGCTGCACAATTACCCAGGCCGGCCGCGACCGGGATGAGGCACGCGGCGGCGGCGGGCGGGGGGCGGCTGGGGGGCGGGAAGCGGGGGGGGGGAGGTTGCCCGTGCCGCCTGCCTGGACGACGCGTTGCTAAGTCCCCCCGACTAATCGATCATTCCCGTACGAGCCCCGTCCAATAAATCCGGATCGCGCTTTCCGTTAAGAGACGTGGCAGCGGAGAGCAGGACACCACTTCCAGTACACCACGAGTGGGAGGCCGGTGTTGCCGTTTCGGCGAGGAATCGGGGGTTTCGGGTGCGATGAGAGAGGGGGCCCGGGGGCGGACCGGCAAGCGCGCCGAGGAGGCCTGGATTACTGGATGATCGCTGATTGCTGGGACAGACTCAGACTGAGGTCAACTTATGAGCCGCGCCTAATATGGCTCTGGCTGCACTCCTTCCATACAAGTCCCGCTCCCGCGCTTCTATATTAGTTCGTCGCTGGATTCGTCTCATCGGTGGGGTTAGTCCGTCCCGCCCCCGAGCGTGAAGAGAGGGTGTGCTTCCTTGAAGGAGCCCCGGAAACGTTTTTTCGAAATCGAATAATTTGTTGTCGTTATAGACAAAGAAAGCGGAATAAGTATTACCCTGCACGGAGAAAAAAAACTTCGTGCACGGGACCCGAAGTTTAGGTCATATGGATCTCTGAAGTTTTCGGATTGAGCATCTGAACACTTTAGGTCCAGCTGCTGAGGTTTGGATCACACATCTGAAACTTCAGTTCTTACATCGGAGGTACTTCGGTTTTCACATCCGAAAAATTTCGGTTCTCACATCCGAAAAAAATTCGGTTTTCACATCTGAAGTACCTCCGATGTAAGAACCGAAGTTTCAGATGTGTGGTCCGAACCTCGACAGCTAGATCTAAAGTGTTCAGATGCTCAATCTGAAAACTTCAGAGATCCATATGACCTAAACTTCGGGTCCCACGCACGAGGTTTTTTTCTCCGTGCATTACCCCAGGATGTCTCTCTAAGAATGTACACGGAGAGAAAAACTTTGTGCATGGGATGGGACCCGAAGTTAAGGTCATATGGATCTCTGAAGTTTTCTGATCAAGCATCCAAAAACTTGAGGTCGAGCTGCCGAAGTTCGGATCAGACATCGAGGCACTTACTTTGGTATGTACCGGAGTACTTCAGATGTACGACCCGAACCCTTCGGTACATCGAAGTACTACAGATGCCTGACCCGAGCTTCGGCAGCTCGACCTCAAGTTTTTAGATACGTGATCCGAAAACTTCAGAGATCCGTATGACCTCAACTTCGGGTCCCACGCACTAAGTTTTTTTCTCCTTGTGGGTAACACGATTTTCTTTTGACGATTCATTTTGTCGTTTTCCATTACTCCTTCCTTGGTTGGAATCATTCGATAATAGCCCTCATAACTTCTTTCAGACTCCTCAATCAACAGAGAAACAACATTTCAGACATGATAATGCGATGTACACCAACTGAGATGCTTTTCCGAAAGACAAACTCAGCATTCCCATAATGCACGAAGCGTAACACAATGGAAGAGTGTGCTGAGTTGGGTTCGAACCTAACATGCAACTATTCGAACTCCGCGGTGGGCCGGGTTGCATACGCTCGATATTGCGGGCGAAATGTGAGATCCGCGCACGGCGGCGCCGCAACAAGGTCTTCGACTGTAGGTGCAATCAGTATTTCCCTCGAAGATGCTGTGTATTTGGGCCAACTACTTGGCGTTTCTATCGAACAGATTCGTAAACTTTGAGTATACAGAGCGTTTTCTTATCTATAATGTGAAAAAAAGGCTCACAGATCTTAGTGTGATTTTAAGTATTAACATTCTAAATTCATTCATGAAACGGACACTGGTTGAAGTGCAAGTGACGTAAAGCATAGACAAACTTCCAATCAAAATATGAAATTTTGCCGAGGAAGTTTTCAACAATTGCCGAGAAGGTAAAACCGCGAGAAGAGAAAGAAAATTCGCGAAAATTTTGCCCACTGAGCGTCGCGTTGGTGGCCACGCGACCAAGAGGAGCACGGCGGTGGTGGCCGACACCACACACGACAGAGTTTCCGAAACTATCGACGAATCCCCTGGTATCCTCACCAATGAGAAGCAAGACCGCACAGGCTGGCAGCGCCGAGTCGGGGTGTAACAAGTGACTTCCGAAAATTCCAGTCACACTAGTTTTTACCGGCCGAGCAGAGTCGAGCTTGGCCAACTCCAGCCGAACAGGAGAAGGACAATGGAATGGTTTTTTTCTCTCTTTTTTTCTGGTTTGCCTTCGGCCGGTCGTTGCGACGAGGGGGCGGAGACTGCGCATGCGCCGTCGCCCTTCCAAAGCAAAGAGCCAATACTTTTTAGATCAATCGCGAGCAGACTCGGTAGCTGCGCATGCGCCAAGCATGAGTAATTTGCGCGCCTTTCAATGGTATCTATGAGAAAAACGTACACCCTACACTGAGATGAAAGTTCGGTCATATTAACTCAAGTGCGAGTAGAGAGAGTAAATTAATGAAAAATCAAGCGATAACGTTTTTCAACACCTTGACCGGCGAATTGAAAGTAATGTACAGGGAAAGTTTTAGTACTCATAAGAATCAAAAATCTATCAGAAAAACCCCGTTTCCTCAGATTACTCAATTGACTTCTGAGGCTATGTTTACATGTTGAGCCAATCGATATCGATACAATCTCACCTATTTGATGTATCGAAAACGATCTATTGGCTGCGGAAAAAAATGTCATCTTGATCGGACACACTCGACCTACAAAAAAACCATCGGTATCGAAAATGGGGGTCATCGACCGACGAACAAAACGGATCTGCGACCGGGAACAGTCGCGGATCGCACATTAGGCACGGTCAAACAATAATTGAACCGCTGAAACTATCACAGAAAACTCGAAGAAAGTTTCGTCGGTGGTAGGGATATCGGAGAGGGGGACCGGGGCGGGGGGGGGGGGGGGGGGGCAGGGCTGCGAAGAGAACGTAAAGTTTCTCATTTCTCATATTCATCTGGTTGAGTGAGTACGGCTGCGACTAGGACGCTCGCCGGGGCAGCGTAAGATAGAAAACGGATGGAAAATAATTCAGTGAAGAGGAAGCAGGGAAGCACACACTCAAAAGGTGAAAGGCGAGAAAGTACACCATTGTAAATCAATGAGGGCACCAGCCATAGGCTCCAGTCACCACTCGCCGCCAGTGCTGCCACGTGTGGACCATTTTGGAAACGTCTTCAGTGGAGTATGTAAGCGTCGGGGTGTCGCCATAGGGAACTTAGAGGAGTGGAGGACCTTCCTCAAGAACGGATCTACTCTATTCTACGCTACGCTCCTCTACTCTACTCTATAGAATAGAAGAGGTAGTCGCATATTGAGGATGTGCTTACCCCGATAAATCGAGTTTACCCTGAAAACCTGGCAATGGAACAGTGGGATTTTCTTTAGGCAACTATAAGTTATGGATATTAAGGTAAAGTGCGCTATTTGAACGACGGAAAGGACATTTTTAGAGTAGGCACCAAGAAGGAAGTGAATGCTAGGAGAGTCCCTTTGTGCTGAGAGTTAAGACAACCCCCCATCATGAAGTCACAAACGGGAATAAACATTAGACAAATTGAAAGATTTTCGTAATCTTTGATCGGCCCATTCTCAAATTCCTTTCTCCGTTCTTTCTCTCATTCCGTCTGTTCCTTGCCGAACCCGTGATTTGCCCGTCCATTCCAGATTATAATCTTTGCAATTGGTGAAAATGCAATCTTTATTCCCGTTTGTGACACTGTGGAGGCCTAAAATACGGGAACCAATTAGAAATAGATTCACATTGTCTTAACTCTCAGTGTCTCAGTATGAAAGGACTCTAGATGCAAGCGATTTTCATACGTAATGAATTATTGACTATTAGAATCGGGGCTCAAGCCGGCAACGCACGAGCGCGAGCTATGATCCTCCTTTATTAACCGGGCCATCGGGCTACCAACATCGTCATCAGCTCCGTTCTCTATCCTGCTCCATGCTCTTTCTTCTCATTCTCATTCCCGAACGAATATCTTTCCCGAAGCTGACAAGACTGTCCCGGCCCACCGTTGCCAAAGCTCCGTCGAAACTCCCCTTTTCGCGACCGGGAGCAATGTTTCGAGAGTGGAGTCTGGCAAAGTGGAGGATACACCCTCGCTTTGCTTCCCAGGACCAGCCGTCGGCTCGGGCCCGAAACGCGTCGGTGAGGCAAAAGCGCGTAACTGCAATGAAAACGCTGCGTGGGGCTGCGATTCTTCCGGGCGGGATCCGTCCGCTCGGAAAGGAATTCCTTGTCCTTTCAGACTCAACCTCACAAGCACCCGCCCTCATATACTAATCCGTCCGCCGCGTCGCGTCGCTCTGTTACCAAGTTTCGAATTGGAGAGCCTCGAAAAATAACACCAGCGCGGAATAGGTCACAGCCCGAGGACGAGGAGAGCCTTTAAAAGGCTGTCGTATGATAGACGCATTTAATGTGACGTCACATCTTGATTTAATTTCAATACCTCGCGAAAGTCGAAATGTGCCCCAACAAACGAACACAAAGTTCGTCCGAAGACTAAGTACTATGTCACGAGCTTATTATATTATCAATTCGTGTGTATGTGGTCTCAAACGTTTTGGAAAATAACTAGCTTTCATAATTTTACGGTCTCGTGGATTGATGTTTCACTTTTGGGCTAGTTTTAGCATTCTTTCATTAATTGTTCATTTTGGAGGTTATGTTTGTTTGTTGGGGCACATTTCGACTTTCGAGATATCGAACCAACAATATCGCTCCGTGACGTCACCACTAAATGCGTCTATAGACCGCTACACAAGGTACGAATTTAAGCATTCTGATACAGATATCTTAACCAGAATTTCACGTAGAACACGATTCGCGCGACGGAAATATTTGAAACCAACTCTTAACGGAGATATTAACATTTTTATTTCACATTGGTAACGAGGAATTTGAACTGCCCGCTCACAAGAAACTCAAAGCTCTACGTGAGTCAAATCGCGCACTACAACGGATCCAGCAAGCTTCTCGATCGAGCAATGTTCATTTCCCACCATGTGTTTTTCACGTACTTCTCGGAGTAGCAAAAACTGCACCTAAGCGACCTGGGGAAGCACAGTAAAACTTCAACTTTTCCCTGTGTTGAAAAAAAAGAAAGAAAAACAATTTTTTTCCTCCTCCGAAATGAGGGGACTGGAGTACGCTGCCGCACAAAGAACGCAGTATGAAAATTCGGGATTCGCCAAATTTCCCTTGATAAAACAGGTATTTTTGACAAAATTCATGCATATTTTTCCTTGATATTTTCCGATGTTTTAGATCAAATTGCGTAAAAGTTGTCTGAAAATTTTGGAAAATAATAATCACAATTATCCCAGTAAATTCGGTTTTTATCGGAGGAAACTTGGCAAGGTCTGATGGCTCATACGGTATTCTTCCTTTATCACGGCAGTACGCTCAGTCTGAGGAAGGGGTTAAGTTTGACGGGAGGGGAAGGGCCAAAAAATTCGAGGAAGAGAATGACGTAACTCATAGACGGCCCTGTTTTTTGTCAGCTTCGACTATCGATAGTTTTGCGCAACGGCGACGTTTCCTAAAATAGTTGAGGCGTCACCGGGTGGGTGCCTCGACGACGTCATAAGCGATGACAAAGGGATATTGATTGGCCGCTCGCCTGTCGAAGTAAAGCGGCGGAGACCGAAAAGGCATACCTATGCGCCCGATGCCTAGTTCTCGGTAGCGCTCCGATTCAACCGCAGCGATCTCTCGAAACGACGCGACGCGACGCGGGGCCGCGCTTTGACGTCATTTTCTCGGCAACGTTCGTCGGTGACGTTCACTGATCTCTCCGTGGGTAGCTCCGGGCGAGCGTTGTCGTCAGACTGAACTGGGTGAACTAATGTCAAAAATCAAACGGCACACAGTGGATCCAGTCAATACTTCCGTGCAACGCAAAAACGCCGTAAACGCCATTTTAAATTTTTTGGAAACAATGTATCAAAGCAGACAAACTTGCGTACCTTGGGACGATGTTTTCACAGAATTCCTTCGCAAATACTATCAAGAGCTTAATCTGAAAATTTGAGGTGCATGAGTAAAACAGTTTTCATTTTATTAAGTGTTAAGTTCCATAAAACGCGGGGAAATTTAGATGGATTTACGGCTTTCTTGCTGAGCACAGCAGAATAGGGGAGGTTGGACAAAATTTGGAAACTTTAAACACTTAAACTCCGTTCATACAAAACTTTGAGGTTCTAGAAGTGGCTTCATTGGTTTTCTCGCGAAATTTTCGTTTTAAAGCACCCCTTAAAGTTTAAAATGTGACGAAATAAACATCAAAAGATTGAAGTTTCCGTCAAAAATTGTACGTCCGACCTCTCTAATTGACTCGATCCACAGTGCGGCATAACGAAATCGAGAATTGAAAGAAAAAAATACAAGCTCACGCACCCGCACAATAAAAAAGGCCACGCGATGGATTCTATGCATTCATGTCTCTTTCAGCACATGATGCATGAATCTGAGTTGGTTGCTTTATTTGCATCACGAATTATTTTGCTCACCAAGGTAGAGGAAATCATAGTGTGCAGAGATGTTAACACAAACATATGATCCCGAGGTGATGGAAAGTCAGGGTTTGTAACAATTGACGTCATCAGTAAACACGACACACTTGACTGTGGAGTCCCCGAGATGTCTTCTTCCGCACTGAAAACAAGGTCAGTACCCGGGATTGCTCTGCTGAGTGCTGTAATGAACGAGGGGGCTGAAGAAGGTATCCGTACCTTTTTTTTTGAAGCTCAAATTGCCAGTGTGCCGACAAAATAAACCAAAATTTCGCTCTTTGGACACAAGTACTGTGCAAAACAATGATAAAACATCTTAAAACTTGCCCATAGGCGAATTTAGACACCTCGAACGGGGGTACGGGGGCGTTGGGGGGTCTGTGAGCCTCCCTAGAAAATCTTTGTGAAATGTAGAGTTTGAGTCAATTTCGTCATGAATGAGTCTCAAACGTAAGCGTCTTCCTCACTCCCATTTCTCGGAACTAGTTCTGAATTCTGAAAATTTTGAAATTCCCAATATTTACCGGATTTTTTGCATTTTCCGGAAATTTCTTGGAACTTTGAAAAAACCTGAAAGGAATTGCGGAACGTTAGACGGTCATGGAGTGGTGGAAATGGGAACGACGAAGTTGCGAATCCCAGAGCTTTTGACGGACATGGAATAGGAGCATTGGCGTGGCGTGCTTCGTGATACATCGATTGTTATGCCTATGCCATTTGAACCTCGATTAAGGTTCGCAGCGAACACCTTAATAATCGATTCTTCACCGTTGGTTTAAATGGTGTAAAAATCGATAAATCGCAATTCACACCACGCCACTGAATGGGAGCACTGTGCCACTGGCTATAGCTTTGGTTATGGATTTCTATGATGACCTTGCTGCTAACTACACTGAAAAGAAGAAAGCTCCTTAAGCTAGAGCGTATTCTAGCCGGGAAGGAGAGCGGCTGAACGGCAACGCCGCTTGGCGAGCGGGTGAAAACCCAGATGAGTAGCGCAAGAGAGTGGAGCCAGATTTCCAAGTTCAATACACTGGGAGCTGCTGCTATGCCGCGCGGCGGCCGCGCCGATAGGAAAGTTGCCGGATTCTCCGTTTGTGAAACTCGCGCCCGGCGCCGCGACGCGTCACGTCGGGTCGCGTCGGAAGCCAAGTGAAAGATTGACAGATCTACTTTTCGGATAGCGGCCCCGGCGGGGCGCGGGCGCAGGCGCAGCGCCGCGGATAGGATGGTGCTTCGTAAAGGACCCCAGACCAGGAGTTGCCTCTTCCAAAGGAGATCGCACAGATCGCTCCGCGTAGGTGCCAGCAGATTACGATAGTGACCGAGTGACGTCACATCCTTCGAGCATTTATTGGACTACATCTTGCAACAATTAGGAACTTCAGTTTCAGCATAAAAGCATCGACCTGCATAAGGAACCTCACGGCACATCTGCTGTTCTTAGCCAGAAATTAGTTTCAGCATAATAGCATCGACCTGCATAAGGAACCTCACGGCACATCTGCTGTTCTTTGCCAGAAATTATCTTTCCTTATTGCAAAATGCAGCCCAAGGAGTCGCTGAACCTTGTGTTTTTTATTTGAGACTCCGAACAGCAAGTGAGTGGATTGCATATTTTTGGAGCCAAAATCCCGGACAAGCCCACTTTCAAAAAGTCCGAAAGCTCAAAGGAATTTCGAACGCCCTGGAATGGCAGGAAAATGATGTACTGTGCCAGTTTAATCACTATCTCCTCTCATTTTCTGTCATTCTCCTGTTTGGTAACATAAAGTGTGTCTCAACTGTCTCAATATGAAATTGTTCACGGAGAAAAAAACTCCGTACGTGGGACCCGAGGTTGAGGTCATATGCTCTGAAGTTTTCGGATCACGTATCTAAAAACTTCAGCTGTCGTAGTTCGGGTCAGACATCTGAAGTACTTCGATGTATACCGAAGTGTTCGGGCTACACATCTGAAGTACTCCGGTACATACCGAAGGGCCTCGATGTCTGACCCGAACTTCGGCAGCTCCACCTCAAGTTTTCGGATGCGTGATCAGAAAACTTCAGAGATCCATATGACCTCAACTTCGGGTCCCATGCACGAAGTTTTTTTCTCCGTGTGATGGTTAACTACTGACTGGGATTTGATTCTTCAATTCTGAAGATATAGTTTCGACTTTCCTATCTCATGTACGAGGATTAGAAAGACATATATACGTACATAGAATGTACTCTGGGAATATCTACTAGGAAACGGGATGGTGTTTTAGACAGGTTTCGGAGCAGTGGCGTGGCGTGCTTTGCGATCTACCGATATTTCCCCATTTGAAGCCGTGGTAAATGATCGATTATTAAGGTGTTCGCTGCGAACACCCTGTTTATCGATACTTTTCCATAGGTTTAAATGGCCGATCAATCGAAACATCGCAAAGCACGCCACGCCACTGTTTCGGAGTGCTCCGTGGTAGTTCATTGCTCTACTGCGATCCAGGAGTGTCTTACATCCAAAAACACCTGTGGCAAAGCGTCTGAGTGAATCACATGCCTGTGTTTCGTTTACTGATAGGTTGAACCCAACCAATCTGTTGTACCTCAGGACAAATTCTCCATAAGTATCAACCAGATTGTTTATAAACAGAGTAGAATATTTTAACTGAGCAATACACGGCGATTCCGAGCCATCGAAATGGGAGTCAAGCATCTGAGAAATGCGGGCGCGTTGATCTCACCTGGGCCATTACTGCCGTGCTAATGAAAAACACCGTATGACCCTTCAGGCGTTGCCAAATTTCCTTTGATAAAACACCAATTCCCTGGTAAACTTATGAATACTTTTCTTCCAATTTTTCAGAGAATTTTGTTAGTATTTTGATCTACAGTCCCCGAAAATTTCAAGGAAAAATTTCATAATCTCTTTCAATACTAAACATTTTGTTGAAAGAAATTTGGCGACTCTCGAATGCTCATGCGGCGTTCTTCCTTAGCTCGGCCGATTAGGAGCCTGTGCGAGAGTTGAAACTGGTTCAAAGGTGCCGGTTTTAGCATCGAATTGAGCCGCGTCGCACCGCCGCCGCCGCGGTTGTTATGTAACCGACAAGGTCTGCACCGATCGAAGACTTTACGTTTTGCAATGTAAGTTGCGTTCGTGGGTCGCGAGCGGCAAAAATGAACGTGGTGCAACCGGAGAAAAAAAAAACCACCTTTGTTTGCCAAACGTCGGCTTTAAAAATCGGTCTAGGATTTTCGCCTCGGTCCTGAATAATACCGGTGGCGAGGCGTGAATGATCCATTATCGATATTTTCGAATTTGAAGCTATGGTAAAGAATCGATTGTTCAGGTGTTCGTTGCCAACACCCTGTTTATCGATCCATTTCTATGGATTTACATGGCAGATCAATCGATGTACCGCAAAGCAAGCCACGCCACTGAATAATGTTGTTCAATTTAGTTTATTTTATATGTAAATCCGATTCCTGCATCAAAGATTGTCTTAATAATCTGTTTTCTTTCTTTTATTCTTGATCAAAAGCCGAGTTTTTTTTTTTCATTTCAGCTGCGCGATTGGTTTGCAAGAATCGTATGCTTCTTGATGAAAGTACTGTTTCTCGAGATATTCTGGCGCAAAAGCAAAAAACAAAACACTTAGTGATCAAAAACCTTGATTTTCAGGCATCATCCTATGTATTCTTGGCTCTTAGTGAAGAATAAAGAAAGTTTGTTTCCATTCCATTATCCATTTGATAGTTTGACTGCATTTTGCAATAAGGAACTACAATTTCTGGCTCATTTACAAAAACACCAATCTGTGCAGAGAAACTAACGAAACGAATGTTGTTCTAAAATGAGCCAGAAATTGCAGTTCCTACTTGTAAAATGTAGTCCAGTTCATCCAGGTCAGAGTAAGGAATACAGGTGTCGCGCTGGTGAGAGGCGGCCAAGGAACAGTTATGATATCACGTAAGAGAAGAAAGCTCCAAAGTTTGGAGACTCGATTACGGCGACTACCAACAGCGCGGTTGCCGAAGTGCCCGACTGCAATCCACATTCTTTCCATGAAAACAATGGCTTTAAACGATCCGACCTGCAACGCTGCAGCAAACGCTGCAATACGAGGCGAACATTTTGTAACGGCCGATACCATACGTAAGATCCCGAAACGGAACTTCCTCGCGCAAACATAACACATGTTCCGGGGCCTTTCTAAAATCATTTTTTTCGTGTTTGCGACTGTCCGATATCTCGTGAAGTGTCTCCACGCCGAAATAACGCCGGTTTCAAAATAAGCGAAGAAAAGTTGATCAGCGGGCTGATTCTAGACTAAGCTATAGACAAATAAGACAAAAGGGATATGAAGGTACCCTACTGGTGGAAGCGGGTGGTTACGATGGACAAAGGAAAATTAGACTTACTAACGGCAATCCACGAGAGATCATACGGTTGGTCCATCATTTACCCCCTTCGTCTACGAGAACCACCCATTTCAACCAATAGGTTCGTTCCATACTCCTTATGTCTTCATTATATACTAATTTTAACAATCAGACTGCTGGAGAAGGTGGTCTCGATCAACCCGGAGAGAAAGATCCTCCGAGAATGAAGACTTCACTTACCTCCCCCTTCCTTCCCCCTCGCAAACCGCGCCCTGGCCCATGCCCCCTTTCCCTTCCCTCCGACCAGAGCTCGAACGAGGAAAACGATCAACACGACGAGGTCAGTGACCGTCCACGTTTCGGTGGCTAATTTAGCTCAATTCCGATCGTGATTTGCCAACAGGCCGGTGAATCGCTTACTCTTTGACACCTAATGTTTGAAAATAGAATTCTGATATTGAAATGGTAACCCTTTCAACTAAAGTACTCGGCAGAGTACGGCAGAAGGAAACGTTATTACCGCTGCTTCGTTCGTTGCGAACCTCTGTTTCGATCCTAGTTTCCATAGGTTAAATGCGAGCAATCGATATATCGCAAAGCACGTCCACGCATGACTCCATAAGCACGTCTGATAACAGAGAACGCAATTCATCCACGGAAACCATCAATGTCTACCGATAGGCGGTGGAATGGAATACGAAACAGTGCGAAGTTCTTTTTCTAAGTTTGGATAAAAGTCTCCCCTATTGCTGCTACGACGACGTTCAAGGCATGAAGCAGTGAGCGAGATTACTAGACGGAGTATTTTCACCAGCGTGAAGAGTTTACAGCGAATTCACCATATTCCGTCAACGAAGACCAGCCGCATTTATTATGAGAATTGGCTGCACTGTTTCCCTGCTGCGCCGCCGCCACAACGCGTCGCAAAGTGGGGAGGGGGGGGGGGGCTTCCGACGCGACGGGGGAGCCTGTTCCCCGAGCCCCCCTCTTTCGCCCTGCACTCGTAGCTCAATTCACGCTTCAAGCCAGGCGTGCTACCTTTGAGGTTAGAATCCGTTGCTTGGCGAGCACTGGCTCGTGAGGCCGCTCAAGCTTGCCGCTTGCGGACGTTGCGTCAAATTATCGTTCCCCAGTCGAAACAACGTAATTGCATTTCAACGTTGTAAGGTTCTCAATCGCGACTTGAATTTTCGCGAGGAAATTGATGGGAGTTTTCAGCTAAAAAAACCATCCAGTTCCCCCATGCTTCTCGTAAAAATTAGCACCATTTCGGACAGAAATTGCACTTAAATTTTTGTAAGAAGTTAAATGATGTGAGATGATTATGCAACCTTGGAAAGAAATTACGTTCTTTCGTACGGGAAACGACAACATACGCATTTCTCCTAAAATGTTTTCAAACGCATCGCACAGTCTAGCTCACAGTGGTAGAAAATACACCCAACCTCTCGTGTAGCCGTGCTTACAAAGAGAGAAAGAGCAAGAATGACAAATTTTTCAAAATCAAGTTTTCTTTCAAATTAATGAAAACGTCAGCATCATCAAGTAAGCTCGTAGTAGACTGAACATACGGCTGCCTTTCAAAATATGAAAGAAGTAAGTCCCTTTTTCATACCCAAAGAAAACAATAATTCATTTCCTTCTCTCATACGCAAGTTACAGAGCTATCATAATTTGATGGGTAGGTAAGTTTCAGATGCTGAATCGACCAAAGGATCTATTCCCGAGTTGGCGTGCTCTGTCCAAGAGAGAAGAAGTACTTGGGGAAATTTGCCTCATGGGAAGTCAAGGAAAACAGAGCCTATTGTATGAAGAAAGAGTAATAAAGAAAGGAGACAATAAGGAAAATGTAAGCGTAAAATCAGTTTCGGAGCTTGTTTCCTGATACAGCACGGCGAATGGCAACCGCGAGTTAATGGGTGGGGGGAAGGGGTCGAAAAGGGCATAAAGATATTTAAGATGAAAACTAAGTGAGGAGCAGTGGCGGGGCGTGAATGATCGATTATCGATATTTCCCCATTCGAAGCCATGGTGAAAAATCGATTATTAAAGTGTTCGCTGCAAACACCCTCCTTATCGATCCTTTCCCATAGGTTAAAATGGCAGATCAATCGATATATCGCAAAGCACGTCACGCCACTGGTGAGGAGAAAATAATAAATTCAAATCGGCGTGATTAAGTTTAGAGAGTTCCAAGAGGACATTCTGCTAAATTGATAGGTATAGGTCTGGAGACTTAAACGCAGCGATAGAAAAGTAAGACAGCGTCAAGAAATGCCTTTTCGTTGCCGAGGCCTGAGTAACGCCCAATTTCCCCGCTAACGCGTGGACAAACGAAAATAAAGAATCTCTCTATAAAAACTTTTACATTTTCAAACTTTGAGAATATAAACAACAGGATTTGACAAGTTGGAAGCTCAAGCTCAAAGTCACATCAACTGCTCTACCGTGTTATCTTTTACTTATCGGGAAATGCTCTCAGCTAGAGGATTATTGCGGGGACTGTACACTATTCATGACGAGGGAAGCTGTCTTGAACATAAACCACGAGATTAGAAACTATTGGATAGAGACGTCAACTTGGAAAATACTAGTTAATGAAGAATTGGTTCGGAGAAAGAGGAACAATTTTAGGTCAATGCAGGCTATGATTCAGTAGTTATTCTTTCAAGTTGACTATCATTTATTGATTGCATTATACTCAATCAAGCAATTGAAATCGATGGGTATGGATTACTTCACACGCATTTACAAGGGCAATGCACAATGTTGCGATCTTTCCGAATCGCCACTGCCTTATTAAAATTAGTGTAGAAATAACCTACACATTAACTGTGTTGAGTCTCCATGACTCAAGACCGAGAGTTTGAACTAATTTCCACTCATGCACTACTGATATTTCAGAATAAGAGGAGATTAAGCGATGAGGAACAAACTAGATCTTGATTTTTTAAATGTAAAGGGGAAATTGTTGAACGTAGCAAGAAAGAGGGGAAAAAGCAAATGTGAGAGAATCGAAAGGGATCGACAGCCGCACTGCGAGGTGCTCAGCGAAAAAATGGAGGGAGACGCTCGTAATAACTCGATTAAGATCTTGGAGGAGCTGAGCGGTGGGCAGGTAATTGATATTTTGTCGGATCTGCCAACAAGGCGACACATACGGCGCGGTAAGAGGGCGACAAGCGAAAAATCCGTTCTCACCCTCACGAGTGGGCCCGAGTGTTGGAAGCACAGAGCTCAGCCAAGGAACAAAAGTTAATAAATAGAATGGCATTTTAGCCAGGTAAATAAAAAGTGGCGAGCCGGAATGTTAAGAAAGAAGATAGGATTAGGGAGGTAAATTAACCAAAGAACAATAACAATTTTATACGATTGACGGGAAAGGCGATGAAAAGAAACAACGGAGAGGGGGAGTGACAAAGAGGGGGAGCGTGCCGGGCCAAGGAGGAAGGGGGAAAAATGCAAAGAAGAAAGGAAGAGGAATGCGATCGCAGGGAAGGGAGACGGATCATGCACGGAGGGGAGGGGCGGGCTGGGAGAGGCGCACGAGAAATAAAAGAGAAACAACCGTTTTCAGGCGAGCGGCAAAGGGCAGGAGGGGAAGAGACGAGAACATAGGTTAGAGAAGCACCAATAAACAGAACAACTCAACAACATTCACAAATGTGCAACTGGAAAGTAAGGGGCGGAGGTCTGCGGCGCGCGCGCGCGCGAGCAGTGTCGCCGAGGGCGCGGGGGTGCGGGGGGCTTCTCGCTTCCCGGACTCCCTCTTCGCGGGCCACGTTCGTCGCAGGGCCCAGTGCGTCCTGGTCGCCCGACCGCGCTCAAGGTGCGCCATCCGCCCCGAAGGACCGTGTCGATAAACAATCCAGGGGAAACATGACAAATACGCCGATTGGACTACTCAAAATTTACAAGCAAAAATAAATTTAAAAAAAACCTCATCTCGCAAATTCATCGAGCCATGCACAAATCACTAATCAGCCAGCATTTTGGACAAAACCACATGCAGTTTCTTGAATTAAAATGTTGATAAATAAAACAAATAGGGTGAGCTATAAAAACTGACGAAACGCTGGACATTTTGGGGGTGAATATTAACGTGACCGTTAAAAGATGCAAAGCAAATAAACGCTGAAGGAAACCCAATTCGATGTTTAATTAAATATCGAGAAGTAGTGAAAATAAAAAAAAAAATTCACAGGGGAATTAGATTGATCAAGGCATTTTTGACGCTGTCTTACTTTTCTATCGCTGCGTTTGAGTCTCCGAGCCTATACCTATCAATTTAGTAAAATGTCCTCTTTAAAAAGAAATGTACTTTTCAGGAGTATCAAAGCTACTTGGCCTCGGCCACGCAAAGACATTATTGATGCTGTCTTACTTGTCTACACTTCGTTTCAGTCTCCAGACCTAAACGTGGAATTAAAATAAATAAAAGTAAGAAATTGCTTGAAAGAAATAACGGAGTGTCCTTCATGCCCACATAATACTTCATCGTTGTCACTTAATTTTGTCAATTGGATTCTGAGGTTCATCGCTTTGGGTTTAATGCACGAAATATAAGCACGATTTTGAGATAGATATCAGAGTCTGCAGGAATGCACTGGATTTGGAAGCATGATAATAATTTGACGAATGTTCATCAGGGCGATAAAGAAGACTTCGTAAAATTAGGCGAAATATCCATTATTCGTTCATAATCATATTTGGGGGTAATTAATCATCAAGCTGATACCATAAAAACAGAATTTTATCGGGATTGAATCAAACAAAGCGTACTCGCATTTACAATGGCACTAATGCCTAAAAAAATTAAAAATAAAAAATAAATGCACCTAAATATTTAAAACTTGAATAGGGTTTGAAAGTGATAATTCCAGTGATCTGGGAGCCTACTTGAGGAAAAATTTAAGAGCCAATGAAAAATTAAGAGGCAAATAATCTTTAAAATCGAATCGCCCGAGCGCAGGTCAGAGAATAGAATTTGACATTAATGCACGAGGTAGAGGGAACATTGTTGGAGCCCTAGTCAGTTCGAAAGTTTGCTCGGTTAAAATTATTTAGGGCAAGCTCGTTTATCAATTTTTGCAGGAACAATTAAGTGTTCGGACGAAGTAGGTATCTAATCATAATTAGTCATGCTTGAATGTCAAATACAGGCAGTGCAGACCCTTTATCTATCGTCAACCACAAGTTAAACGACTATGCGAAGTTAAATTGAAAAACGAGAATACGTTGATACCCGCACTATCCCTCCTTGGAAGGTATTTAATGTTTCGTCATAGCAAAGTCCTACATTGGACACGGACACACTACATTGACGTTATCAATGACATGCCGAAAGGGATAGTGTAAGAGAAAATCAACTCAAACGAGATGAACACAGTTGATAATTAAATCTGCATCCGCGTACTATAAAATTAAATATTTGGACACTTGCAACAGTTTTCCGTTGATAAAAGCCAGTGAGCACTGATTCACACTTTCACTTTAAATGGGTAACAGTCCAGTCGATGAAATTTCAGGCACGTAAACAAAAATATCCATGGCGATGTTTAAAATCCGTAAATCCAGAGGTTCGATGGCACTTTCACACAGATGTAAACAAACGGCACTTATCACTTGTTATCGGTTATTAGCCGGCAAGAAGAAGGCTTAGGTTCCGAAACCAAAATTAAATTTAAGCTTCCGGAAAAATGAAATACCGAAATGTGAAAATCATAATTTTGAAACAGATAATTTAATTCGGCAGTTTAAAACACGTCCAGACTACAGGAAATTTGTGATGGTTAGGGCTCAAACACGAATCTTTAAAATATTTAATTAGAGATAAGGGAATTGCACCGATTCAGGGATGACTTGACTAGACAAAAAACGGAGGATGACGGCGATCGGACATTGTAAATAAATTCACTCGGCACAATCAAATCAAAACAAACAAAGGCTTTGGCAAATGTAAACAAAGGCGGATTACGGAATTTTGATAACGCGACGCTATTTCGCGAGGGATGCACGCGTGCGATAGAACCCAAGAATCCAATTGACGACGTTCGAAGAGCGGAGATTCCTGGAAACACGTGTCGGAAATCCGGAAAATGCTAATTTCCCGGTGATAAACTGATAAGACACAACATAAACAAACGGACCAGCAGCGGTCCCCGTGGCGTACCTGTAGGAAGTATATCCAAGCATTTGTAAATCAAAAACATGAAACTAATTTTTCACAAGTTCACACAAACCGAAAAACACAAACGAACAAGTTTATTCGGGGCGAAAACGCGATGACATAATTGTCAAAACACGTGAGGGAAAACGAAGTTTAATCCGACGCGGCACGGACACGATACACAGCGAGAACGGCGGCCAAGCGACTGAATCCAATTTCCAAGTTACAGACGCACACACACTACAATGCGCAGGCGGGCGGGCGGGGGGGGGAAGGGGGAGGGGGGCTCAGGGAGCGCACTGCACTAGCCTGACCTGGCCCCCACCACCCGGTTTATCTCATTCCATCCGTCCACAATATCGGTTATACGGCCCGAGTTGCCGAGTTTCCCGCTTGACACACTCGCACTCACACAACAATCATTTAAAGGCATTATGATAAACCATCACAACAAGGAGTACGTCTCTCTTGTTCCCGTCCCCTAGCGCACCCCTTCGCGGCGTTGCCGCGTCTCCCCGCGACGCACCGCCACCTCCGCCGCCGCTCGCTCGTGCTATCCTCAATCTCATCACTTGTTTCGCGTCGCCTCTTCTCAGCCACTCGTGGAATCCCTCGGCCTCATGCAAGATCGCCCTTAGTTCTGCCATGCTAAGGAAAAACGCCGTATGAAAATTCGAGAGTTGCCAAATTTCCTTTGATAAAATGTTCATTTTTTAGAAAAGTTATGAACATTTTTCCTTTAAATTTTCAGAATCTTTAGGTGAAATTGTGAACCAAATTATCTGAAAAATTGGGAGGGAAATATTCATAAATTTACCAGGAAATTCGCGTTTTATGAAAGGAGATATGGCAACGCCTGAAGGTTCATACGGCGTTTTTCTTTAGCACGGCAGAGTTGCCCTTCTTGTGTATATGTACAGTCCGAGTGCCTTCTTCACTCGCTTCCGCCCGGAAAAAGCCCCCCAAATGAAGAGCTTTTCCTAGAATAAACGCCCATGCGGCGCGCAGGAGCTCACGTGTCCTGGAGTCCCTTTATACTGACAGTAAAGACAATGTGAATCCATTTCTGAATGGTTCTTGTATTTTCGGCCTTCACAGTGTCGCAAACGGAAATAAAGATCACAGTTTCACCAATTGCAAAGATTATAATCTGGAATGGACCGGAGAATAGGAGGAACGGCAAGGAACAAATGAAATGAGAGTGGGAACGGAGACAGGAATTCGGAAATAGGTTGATCAAAGATTACAGCAATCGTTCGATTAGTGTAATCTTTATTCCCGTTTGTAACAACCACGGGTTGCGTTGTCGAACTCTGTCTAGAAAGGGACTCTAATGTGACCTTTGAAGCACTATTGCCAATAAGACAAACGGATCAAACGTGAGTCCAAATTCGGCGATGGTTAATGCCACCCATTTTGCCTAAAGAGAGACACCTCAATGCGCGTTGATGACGGCGCAGAGATACAACTATTCGTGCTCGATGGATGTCCGTGTTGCGTCTGCGAAATTGAAGGCACTATGGGCCGAGGCGTGAACGCGTAATGCTCCGCTGTATGTTGTCGCTCAGATTCGGGGGAAAAGTTAAAAAACGAGGCCCGAATACGTCTTCCCTGTCTGTGACTGTGTTTCTCACGTACCCTTAAAGCACCACTCCGAATGAGACAAACGGAACCAACACAACACCGAAATAGAGCAAGGAAATTGACGTGCATTAGTGACGGCGCAGAGATACAACTATTCGTGCTCGATGGATGTCCGTATTGCGTCTGCACAATTGAAGGCGCGATGACGCGAGGCGGAAACTCGCACTGCTCCGCTGTATGCTGTCGCTCCGATTCGGGTAAAAAACGAGGCCCGATTATGTCTTTCCTATTTTCGGCTGTGTTGCTTATGTAGCCCTTGAAGCATCAGCACAAATGAGATAAATAGAAACTGACACAAAATGGAAGTAGAGGAAGGGAAAGGACGGGCGTTGATGACGGCGCAGAGATACAAATATTCGTACGTGATGGATGTCCGTGTTGCATCTGCAAAATTGAAGGCGCTATGGTGGTAGGTTTACGACAACTTGTCACTTCTCATGTGAAAGAATGTAAGTAAATTCCATCGGTGCAAAATTTCCACTCGGAAATTCGAACTTTATAGGGAAATCGTCAGGAATTTCTAACTGAAAATCTCAATGTTTTTTTTTTCCTGTTACCACGAGAAGGATCAGCAAAATTTTTTAAAGAAATTGTGTAGTCGCACTTGTGTTAAAAGTTAAATTGTTTGAGTCAGTTACTTGTTCTCTTCCTGATCGAGGAGCGGCAAATTTAAGAACATATCTGCTGAAATCACGGTGCTTTTTTCCCATCTCTCAAAAAAATGCAACACAAGCAGAAATTGGCAGCGTTGCTATCGGAGATACGCATTGTTTTACTCGATACTCGAGCACCTTATCGTTTCGATCGGATATTAACATAGTTGGAAAACAAGAGAGGTAATATTTAGAAGTTGAAAATATTTGTCAAAACGAGGTACGGCGTGAAATCCCCATGACGGATGGATGAGTCGACAAACTTTGAAGAGAGATGTTTGGCGAGCGCAGAACTGCCGTGTTACGGAAGAGAAGCATGAGTGGAGTTCTGTAAGAGCCACAATTAGCACATGCTCTAATGTGCGACGAGGCTCATCCCTGATTGTACTTCGGGTTCTTTTGCGCAAGACGGCGGAGAACCGGAAGGAGTGCGAGCGTTGAGGCGGTGACGAACGTGAGGCATGAGTTAATTAGAGTAGACTCGAGACACTGGACGCAACTGAGTCGAGGAGCCCAATTGTGAAGCGTTTAGAGGCGAGATCATTAACAGATAAGCTGACTACATCATCTGTAACCGAGCTAACCGGGACCCATCTCTTCCCAGTTTTCGGCCGACTCCTACTGTCGACTTTTTCGTCATTGGCGAGACGACCCGGGTCAAGGAAGGGGGCCCTCTAACTCAAGGCCGCATCTCAATTTCCACGAGAACCATGTGCTCCCTATAACTTCGTGCTTTCTGAGGTTCATGTGGAAATAGAGGTACGCCCTAACGTCAGATGGACGACGATAGGAGGGGGCGAGCTTGCGGTGCACGTTGCTGTTATCCTTGAAAATCGTGTAGATATTTCTTATTTTAGAGAGTTACAAGACATCTTGGGTCCTGGTGTCGCAAACCGTCAGAAAGATATGAGGACCTTCCCGACCAAACAGCTTATACCCATGTCATGAGTGGGTACCTGGGTACCATGGGTACCGTAACACACTATTTCGAATTCACATAAAACCCTAGTTTCGTAAGGTAAAGTGAAAAATCTACCCTGAAAATTTCGCAGAATATGTCAATAAACTGGCACAGACGCACGCTGGGGCACTGTAGAATTATTCTTACTTCTTTGAAGATTTCTATCTATTTTCAAGATTTTTAGTACATAAATTCTTTTTTGAATGTGAATAAACTTCTCTCCTTAAAATTAACGAGCATTAATTTACTTTATTCACTGGATCTTTATTCTAACCTTATTAATTTTCATGATATTACAAATAGTTTTTCTGGTGATATGGGGGCGGGGGGAGGGGAAGGGTTGCATTCATGGGGCCCGGACCTTTAAAGTAGTACCAGGGTCCGAGATGGGATGTGGCAGGCCTGTTCATGCCGCAATTGCCTCAAACTCCATAAAATTGCTCTAAGATTTTGAAATTTTTCTGGGGAGCCCCCCAGAGTCGGAAAGGGGTTCCGACTTTTTCGACACGTAGGATCTGTTCTTGCCACTATCAAAATGAGGAAACTCTCTTGTTTACTCGGAGCTTGCCATTCGTCCGGCAATGCAGCGTTAAGTTTGATGGCTTGGCAGAAAACAAGAGTTGGAAAAGTCGATTAATCTGTGGCAGTAGTAGTGAAAGTATGTTCAGGAATTGACCTGTGAGCAGATGAAAGCCCCCAGTAAGCTGCATCGGCTCCGGACTCACTCAGTGAATTTGCAACAGCTTGGCCACGAATAAAATCACCATTGATCTAATTCAAATTGGCCTCTAAAACTTTCTTGAAACTAGCGAAGAATTTAAAGTTATGTTGATCTCATTGGTGGAGTCTTCATAATTTTTGCATTAGTTAAAGCAGGCCAACGGAGTTGTGAAGGAGTTCAATGCCAATAAAAGCAGTATTCAGCTATTTTGCTCGGGTGGAAAAACAATTTTTCAGCAATTGCTCACCCTCCCTCCCCCCCCCCAAAAATCCAATTCGAAATTCCTCATGGACCCCCAAAAATGCCAGCCCCCCGACATCGTCCGATCGACCTCCAACCGGTGTCAAAAAATTGATCTTGAATTGTTCAGAATTGCTCATCAAAAATTAGGAATCGCTCACCCACCTCCCCCCCCCCCAAATGAGGGTGCCACCTGGTACCCCAAAATATGCCAGCCCCCCGACATAGTCCGATCGACCTCAAACCGATGTCAAACAATTGCTCTTGAATTGCTCAGAATTGCTCACCAACAATTCGGAATTCATTAAATTATATAAACACCAAAATATATTTAATAATCATTAGCAAAGTAGCAAATTGCCTTTGGAACACACTAACTATGAGGTATCGCAACGTAGTGGCGATCTGTAGATGAGTAACATTTTTAAGTCAGGCAACAAGAGAGTTGCGGGCTTAGGATTCGTCGGTGGCGTCAAGGTCAAGATCTCAAAGTGGTATGAGGAAGGGCAGACAGGGTGGATAGAGAAAAAACTGTCAAAATTCAACAAGCCGACGCAAGCAATACAACCCCTGGTGCTCCGTTTCCCACCGAAAACAATTCTTTTGTTGCGGTAAAGGAGAGGGTCAATCAGGAGGCGAGCGACTTCTTCCGGTGAAGACCGGCATGGATGCCACATTGAGCAAAGTACTTTTAAAACTGACTCAGTGGATTATCATAAAATATCGCATCATATTTTATTTAGATTTTTTTTTTCAGTCTGATCGATAGACAGCAGAGCGGCAACTGCCGAGGCAGACCTCTCCAACCATGGCAAGGATCCTGAACCTAGACTCAAAGTAGCTGCTGTGCCTACACACGAAAATTAGAAGGAAGGTTACCTAAGCAATGATTTCCCATACTGATTTTAGTTTAAATGCAATTGCGTTGTCGTGTTAGATAGTCTCCGACTAAAATCAACCAAAAATCAACTAACGATAATCAAATGACTGTGGATTTGATCATACTTTTTAGTGGGAAAAGAAAGTCTATTAAAAATAAGAATCATTATTTGTCAATGCGGTATACGGATTCATGAGATGTCTCTCGCTGGTCCTAGGATTTGATGTTAATAAGGCGTGCATATTAAACGAGAAATTGTTTGGTAATATTTTATAAATTTGAATTCGAAATTTTCTCCGAGGAATTTTGAATCGAATCCATGAGCATACCTGAACATACCAATATATGTACGATTGGTTGGACTGAGTTGGATGTAGGTCAAGAGGAAACAATGAGAATAAACTTTAGAACCTACGAGTCGCGATTGAATAAAAATATACAATCTGTGTAAAAAATAAAATGAGCAAAAGAGAGCGGAAGCTGTTTCGCGACAATGAAAGTAAATTACAGCAGTTTGGTCGGATTCATTCATTTGCATCATAGATCATTGGCGAACTGATATCCCACTACTGCATTGTTGTGCACTCACTCCGACCAGTTCTCCTTCAGCGACCCGAATAGGCAATTTGAGCGGCTTGAGAGCAATAATAGTTGACTGCTGCAGTTTAGTTGTGTTCACGGGAAAAAAAAGGGTAGTCGACACAACCAGCGGCTAGTTAAAAATGCGCCAGCTACCGTGCGGTAGTCGCGATAACTACTGCACGGTAGCTGGGGCATTTTAACTAGCCGCTGGTTGTGTCGACTACCCTATTTTTTCCGCGTTCATGAATTTAAATAAACATCGTTCGGGTGACATGTGGCCTGATTTTATTATGCATAATTGTATTATTTATCAACATTATTATGTGATTATGATAATTATTAATACAATTTATTTTTATTTATTTCATTATTTTTTCAAATATTTTCCTCTGTAGTAACAATGAAATTCGATTCCGACCTAAGGCAATTTCGTATTTGTAAAAATAGCACCTGAAATCCAGGAGTAGGTGCGAGTTTAGAAGCCAATGAGCGACGGCTCCTAACTGAAAGTCCCACGTTGACCTGGAATCAGGTCGTAAGTGCATTTCTTACTCGGACGGCATTAAACGCGGTGCGATGAGGCGCGTCTCATCCGACTCGGGGAGAATCTTCATTTGTTATCCTTGCTCAATTTATCATCGATTCGTCCATGATTCCCGGTGGTTTTTAAACAGAGGAGCTTAATGAGAGCGCAGCCCCTTTGTTGTCATGTCCAACCGAAATATCCGCATTATTTAAGTTAAAAAGCGCCATGCCGCACAGTAGATCGAGTCAATAGGAGACACTGGAAAAAAACACATTGGATCTAGAGTCCGCAGACTCTTGAAAACATTGACAAGAAAAAGAACTCTTGATTCAATCAGATTTAAGCTAAAATCAAGAACCAAGCCTTTTAATTTGAGCGGATTTCCTTTTGATTTAAGCTTAAATCTGATTGAATCAAGAGTCCTTTTTCTTGTCGATGTTTTCAAGAGTCTGAACTCTAGATCCAATGTGTTTTTTTTCCAGTGGAGGTTGGACAAAATTCGGAAACTTTAAATGCTTCCAACCCCGTTCATACAAACTGTAGGGTTTCAAAATTGGTTCCATTGTTTTTCTCGTACAATTTTCCGTATGCAGCACCCCTTAAAATTTAAAATGTGACGAAATAAACATCAAAGTTTCAATTTTAGTTAACAGTTTCATGTCCGACCTTCCTGGTTGAATCGATCCACTGTGTGCCGCAGGCTGAGCTGCTCGACTTACTTCATAGAAAATGATGCCTCGCTGATCATTATTCAGGAACCTGTAAAAAAAACTTCAATGGCGACTCTTTCAGATTTTTTTTGGTAGTTTCAAGTAAACGAGACAAAATATGAGAAAATGGTGATTTGAAGCGAAAAACCGAGTGCCTGAGATGTTTAGATGGTGTTTTCAAGTCTAGAAGTTCAATATCTTAAAATTATGTCAGAATATTTTTCACCACTTCAGACCTAATTTCAAAATATCTCTTGCGGAACTTGGTATATAATCCGCTAAGGGGTGCAATCTCGGAACGGTAAAATTTAATCCAAACTTCCGTTTCATCGCTCCTGTACCAACCCAAAAGTTTTTCAATAACCTCGCACTACACAAGAGAAGCCGATCTCATACCAGTAGCACGGTTAGGTCGAGTTTGAGCTATGAAAGAAAGATGATATCGTTATACGTCAGCCATGGGAAAAGTATGATTCGAAGATATAGCAGGTTTATTTTAGGAAAAAAAGGACCCGCCTGATGCACCACGGGAAAAAAAGCAGCGGTTAAGTCCCAACTTGGACATTTCCAATTAGTTTTCGTAGTGCCCCAATAAACAAGGCTACACGGAGAAAAAAACTTCGTGCGTGGGACCCGAGGTTAAGGTCATATGGATCTCTGAAGTTTTCGGATCACGAATCTAAAAACTTGAGGTCGAACTGCCAAAGTTCGGATCAGACATCTGAAGTACTTCGATATATACCGAAGGGTTCGGGTTACACATCTGAAGTACTCCGGTACATACCGAAGTGCCTCGATGTCTGACCCGAACTTTGGCAGCTCCACCTCAAGTTTTCGGATGCATGATCAGAAAACTTCAGAGATCCATATGACCTCAACTTCGGGTCCCATGCATGAAGTTTTTTTCTCCGTGTACTGACCCCAATGTTGCGATACTTCTTCAACTTGAGTCGCTTTGCGATCCATTGATATTTCCCCAGTTGAAGCTGTGGTAAATATTCGATTAATAAGGTGTTTGATGCGAACACCCTGTTTATCGATACTTGTCCATAGGTTTAAATGGCCGATCAATCGGTATATCGCAAAGCACGCCACGTCACTGCTTGCCATCCAACTATTGGGGTAGTACAACAGTGGGCCTGTTACAAAATTTTGCTGTAGCTGAAATAAGAGTTTTACATCGTAGAGAATGTCTCGAAAATCACGATGAGCGCATCAGCAAAGTCTGAAATGCGCTCCTTTAACTTCAAAATCTGCGTAAGAAAGTCGCGTTTCTTTTTTTTTTTTAGGCTTCTCGTTTCAAAAACGATACTACGGCACAGGTGAGTATTTTGTTAGAGGCGTCTATCCACCCAACCCCTGCGCACTAGGATGCTACGCAATATTCAACATGGCCGACGTAAATCCTCCAAAACGTACGACGGGACGAGATTCACACCACTTATTAACAACCGGCGTGTTTAATGGGCCTGTTGCAAACTTTTGCTAGAGCAAAACTAAGAGTTGTTTCCTGCAGATAATGCCTCAAAAATCACGATGAGCGCATCGGCAAAGTCTGAAATGCACTCATAACTTCACAATCTGCGTAAGATTTTTGCGGTTTTTTGAGCTTCCCGCTTCAAAAACGATACTACGGCACAGGTGAACATTTTGTAAGAGGAGTCGTTCCATCGTCGGCAATAATCATCATGGCCGACGCCAATCCGCCAAAACACGTTTGATGGGACGAGATAACACCTGAACTGGATTAGACTAGATAACAATCGGTGTGTTAACGTTCATATTTTCCACGCCCGAATTGATTGACCTTGAACTCTCCTCGAATTACGCGAGGAACTATGCGCAAGCGTCGGCCATGATGAATATTGCCGACGATGGAGCGACTCCTCTAACAAAATGATCACCTGTGCAGTAGTATCGTTTTTGAAGCGGGAAGCTCAAAATAACGCAAATTTCTTACGCAGATTGTGAATTTATGAGTGCATTTCAGACTTTGCCGATGCGCTCATCGTGATTTTTGAGGCATTATCTATAGGAAACAACTCTTCATTCTGCTCTAGCAAAAGTTTGCAACAGGCCCATTACATTTTCCTCGCTTTGATAAAGTTTCTCATTAATGGACCTTTTTGCGCGTGGTTACGTCGGCCATGTTGATATTGCGTAACATTTTGAAGCGGGAGACTAAAAAAACGCAAATTTCTTGCGCAAATTGTGGAGTTGGGAATGCGTTTCAGATTTTGCTGATCCAGATCCAAGATAAAGCAGAGTTCGATGTGGCACGGTTGGTGAGAACCTATTTGTTCGAGCAAAGCCCAAAACTTCAATGCCAAAAAGTAGAGTTGTCATGTCGTCAACTATCTCAGTATAATTTATCCTGAAAAATAAAGGAATTTCAGGAATTTCGCGAGTGATCTACCAACCCTGAACAGGAGGCTACCTGAAATTAAACGATAGCGCCAGCGGCGATGCCACGCGCCGTGGCACAGGCTTGTTGTAGGAGCGTCAGGTGCGAATATTTTCGGGTTTTAACGTGGCAACGAGGGAACTCGGGAGGGAGGAACGAAGAATGCGGAAAAGGGAATGCGGAACAGGACCGCAAGGGAAACGAGGAAAATCGCGATGAAGATTCGCCTCTGCTGCCGTTCGTTGCAGTTCCCGAACTTTCAGGGTGTTGGCGACCACGACCCAGGCCCAGTCTAGACGCTCAAA
This sequence comes from Bemisia tabaci, assembly GCF_918797505.1. Taxonomy (NCBI): domain Eukaryota; kingdom Metazoa; phylum Arthropoda; class Insecta; order Hemiptera; family Aleyrodidae; genus Bemisia; species Bemisia tabaci. The sequence continues at coordinate 28,623,968 of NC_092796.1, forward strand.
CATTTGGCGCTAAACTAGTTTGATGGACCTTGTGAAACTTTGCTAAAACTGATCCGATAAAACGACGCAGATCGACAAACCACGACGAAAATTTGACTGTTTTGACCAGGGATTAGACTCAGTTTAGAGG